>NC_081171.1:671394-673894 GCF_012432095.1 Onychostoma macrolepis | reverse complement strand
TCATCTGAAGCGGGTACGGCAGTCGGATCACCTCTGAGGTCTGGATGTAGTTGACCACACGAGCCCTGCACGAACAACAAACCTTCAGCACTGACTCAACGCACATTAAACTCAATAAAACAGATGCTCCTCTGTATGATTCAGTGTTAGTTTCACACAAACACTGGTGGAGCATCCCGAGTGTTTTACAGTAACGGGATCAGAGTTCTGCTCCGCACCTCATCTTCCCGGCGGTGGTGATGTCGACCCGCACAGGCTGGAATCTGTAGGTCGGAGAGGAGATTTCCAGAACATACGATCCGGACGGAACATCGCTGACTGTGAAGCATCCATCATCTCTGCGGAAAGAAGCAGGACTGATCTGGAACTAAGAACTTTCTTCAAATATACGGAGAACATTTGGTTATTTTTTTGGGAACCAAATAGAACATTCTGTGAACATACTTAGAATGTTATTTTTTGGGAACCAGATTACTGAGTACATTCACGCAACCTTCAGGTGGTAGTTTTTATTTTTTAACATTTATTTTTTGGGGGGAAACAAATAAGAACTTTCTTTTAAAGTACTGGAAGTTTGGATATTTTTTGGCATCCAAATAAGAATGTCATAAATACTTAAAGAAACCTTTCCTGTCTAACCAACAGAACGTATGTTTTGGGAACCAGAAGCTAAGGAGCCCAGAACGTTCTGGGAACCACAAAACGCATCGCATGCACGCGCGCTTGTCCTGACGTGCACGCGCACCTGATGAAGCCCACGTGTTTGTCTCCGTCCAGCAGAACCCGCGCAGATGAGATCCAGTCCTGAGTTCTGACGCCCGGAACCAGCGCTCGACCCGACACCTGCACCCTCGCGTCTCCTTCAGGCGTCTTAAACATCGCGTCTTCATCTTCATCGTCGTGTAGTTTGATGTCTAGAGAGGAAGACGCTCGCAGCGCGAGCAGCAGCAGCAGCGCCGCGACACACGCGCGCACGCGCATCTTCATCGGACTCGTGCGTGTTTTCCGTCTAAACAGCGCTTCTCTGAAGCTGCTGTCGCTCTGAGATCAAAATAAACCAACACGTGACGCTTTACTGTCAAAGTTTGACAGGCGCTGCGTGATGACGTCACCGAGCGCGGCGTGAGATTAAAGTCAACTACGTATTTCAGAAGTTAGTGAAATTTGCTTTAATATTATTCAGCTGCTTAGGATTTCTTTCTTTCTTTTTTCTTTTTTTTTTTTTGGAAATTAAAGTATTTTCTATATTTTATTCAAAAGACAACAAAAGCGATCTCAGTTCTGCACATAAACGAAGCGCAATATAGACTAAAAAGGTTTAAATTGAATTGAATTAATTTTTTTGATAAAGGTTTATACATCTATAAATCATACATCTAATAAAGTTAGAAAAATTGCATAACAAAGGTAAAAAAAAAATAAAATAAAAAAAAAAGAGTCAAAGAGTCAGATATCGCCTAATAATGGGAAGGTTAGTGTCTGTCATTAAACAGAAGGTGTTCCTAAATTCTTTTTAAGTTGGAACACAAGTACTCCTAAACAGAAATGTAAGCGTAGAGTCCTTAGGAATGTATGTTACCTTTTAAAAACTAATTGCAAACGTTACAAAGTGTAAAAATATCTAAAAAAATCATGCAATACTGTACCACTAAACAAGAAGTGTTTTGAGGGCTTAGAGACCATTACTAATCATTCTCATTGTTTTTATTAAATCATTCTTTCATTTCACTAATCAATCTTTTTATTATTTTTAATTTTTATTAAACACAGGGTGTCATTAATGATGCTTTCTTTATAACATGTGCAAATTCACACACAACGTATCTTTAATTTGGCCAGAATTGCAGGTACCTTTCTTAATATCCAAGAATGTTTAGAGAATTATAGATTATGAAGGTTTTTATAATTAAATACATCCGAAAGGTCATCTAAAATGACCATTATTACCAAGTGCAATGTCAAGCTCTCGTAGCAGGTACAAAAATAGTTCTGTTAATACAGTGCTTCTCAGTTTTGTAACAGCTCCTTTAAAACATCTGCTCAGTTCATCTAAAAATATGTAATTTACCCTAAGGTCTAATCATTTTAAATCATTTCATTTACAAATTGTATTGCCCCACACATATTAACAATGCAGGCTTGTTAGATGGTTTATTACCAAACTGTAATTACGTAAAATTTAGAACATTCACATATTTTTTCTAAAGTCTTTAATATTGCTGAAAACCAAAATAGAACACAGCATTTCAGCTGCTTTGCTGCCACCAAGTGGAACTTTTGAACATGTGACAATTAGTATTAGAAAGAAATCTTGAGGAAAAAGTGCAAAATAGGACTAAAATATGCTAATATACTGGTGAGCCTGAATGATGAACTTTAAGCCATGAGCTCAAATTTATATAAACCCAAGAAGAAAACCCTTATATCTACAAATTGGAGGTGACCTGGTTTTAGTTTTGATCAAATTACAAGTTCAGACAAGACATCAGATCATCAGATG
>NC_081171.1:156394-341394 GCF_012432095.1 Onychostoma macrolepis | reverse complement strand
ATGAAAATACTTTAACGTAACTACAAATGAGCATGTACAGCAAATATCTTTAAAAGAAACTCTGTGTGGAGCATGTTCCCCTGATACACGCAATCTTCTCACCTTTGTTCCTCTTACCTGTTTGCATCTCTGGCCTTCATCATCAGCCGCTCGGATATTTAAGAGAAACAGCGTCTGTGTGATTCATATGAAGGACTAAACACAGGGCGTCTGCTGCTTTATGATCATGAGTCTTCTGTGTTTGAGCGCTGATGAAGACTCCTGCTCTGGGTTTGATCAGATGTTCTTGTAGGTGAGCTGACGAGGGTCTCGTTCATCTCATTCTGCCCCGAAGTGACTCGTATCTGTGTGTCTGTAGGATATGAGAGCTGGCGCTATCAGATGCTGTTTCGTGTGTGTGTGTGTGTGTGTGTTAATAATGGAGCACGGGAAGCGTCTCTGTGGAGGGTCAGAGGAGCGCAGCTTCATCAGCCGCGGGCCGATCGCTCTATTCCTGACTCCACGACTCCTCATCTAGTGTTCCCTCATCAGGAGACACGCCGCATCACTCAGTGTCATCAGTCCAGCATGACGTCCTTCAGCTGTGCTCCGGACACAGGGCTCAATCTTCAGACTGCGATCAGTTTTAATGTTGATAATGCAGGTTACACACAGGATTCCATGCAGTTCACTAAAATCACATTACAAAAAACACTTAAGAGTCATGTGAAAACCGAAAACCTCTAATGCAGCTTGTCAGAGACTAAAAAATTGATGTAAATAAGCTATGTGACCCTGCAGCACAGAAGCAGTCATAAGCAGCACAGCTATATTTGTAGCAATAGCCAACAATACATTGTATGGCTCAAAATTATACATTTTCCTTTTATGCCAAAAATCATTAGGATATTAAGTAAAGATCATGTTCCATTAAGATATTTTGTAAATTTCCTACCGTAAATATATCAAAACTTCATTTTTGATTAGTAATATGCATTGCTAAGAATTCATTTGAACAACTTTAAAGGTGATTTTCTCAATATTTAGATTTTTTTGCACCCTCAGATTCCTGATTTTCAAATAGTTGTATCTCCGCCAAATATTGTCCAACAAACCATACATCAATAAATCTCAATTTCATAAAATTGACACTTTGGTCCAGGGTCACAAATGAGAAAAATTCACCCAATTTCAACCAAAAATAAACATTTTAACCAGTGCTTTAATGTGCGTCAAATTGACCCACAACACATCAGGAGTGTTTTAATGTGAAATCTGTTGCATTCATGACAGAATGTGGCATCAGTTTCATCAGAGCAGCTTTAGTAGAGTAATACAGCAGTAATAACGTCATCTGAATCTCTGTGTTTCAGGTGTGGGATGGCGCTGGTGGTGGGCGGTGCTTACAGACATACTCCGCCCACCGCGGCTCCGTGCGCGATGCCTGTTGGCTGGCCTGCGGGCGACGCCTCCTCTCAGGGTCGTTTGACGGCCGCGCGGCGGTCACTGATGTGGAGACAGGTGAGTTCACCTTTTTGATCTTCTGATGATTCATTATAGAGTCTCATAGAAACGAGTTGATGTGTGTTCCCTGTGCACTGACTTTATCTGCTCACGAGAGACACGTTTCTTATCGGCCGTCAGTGCTGTGCTAATTACATTTCATAATTAAAAACACTGAGGGAGCGTATTAATTATGCAGGAGGATGATTCTCATCGCTCCTCAAACATCAGCCTGTAATTGACGAGAGACATTCTCACCGTTCAGACAGAAACCAATAATGAGATTGAAATCATGTGTTTCCTGCTTCTGTAAGATCACCTGATCATATGCAAATCCTCTCATTAATATGCATGCTTTGGTTCATCATCATATGAACAGTGTAGCTGTGGACACTTTAATTATTTAGCAGCTAATAAAGAAATTCACCCATCAAGCTGAGTTTTTACTGATTCGTTCTCAAACACATAAACGTACATCTGAATGAATCGTCACAGAAAAATACATTCAAATAAGGTTTCTGTGGGTCTTAAAATTTAAATATTTAATAAAAATTTTTTAATTAATCCTAATTATCCCTTCCACAAATTAAGGCCTTAAAAATTCATAAATCAAGCAGGAAATCTTAAATTTATAAAGTCATTATGGCATTAAATGTTGCATGAAATGCAAATAAAATATTTTTTTCAGTACAAATATCTAAACATCCTTTAATCAAGATGGAGATGCAAAATGAAGATATGAAGTCAGAGAAATTCACCAGAATTAATTGAGTATATGCTATAAAAAAAACAAATATCTGTCTGTGATGTATGAAAACTTGATTTCCCTTAATTGCGTTGATTCATTTCACTTGCCTCAATTTCACAGAAAGCATGACTTAATTTCTCATTTTCTTCTCAAGTAACTGTATCTTGATTTATGAATCTTCAGAGGTTTGCATGAGAAACAACAAAACAATACTGCTTAAAGTAATGGAAGTCTATTAGAAGTATTGTCAAACTGTTGCTAATTAAACTCACCGTCTGCTCTCTAGACGTTTACATTTAGAGAACATATTGATACATTGTGTTCCCTTTTGATTTATTCCTTAAATTTTCTTTACTTGCTCTTAAAAATCTTCAGAGTCCTTTTCCTCTTGTGGGTGGAACAACAGTTATAAAACTGAATAAACATCTAACCATATTAAACCGCTTCATTAACGCCAATGACCTATATTAATGAGCAGATGAATAGATTATTCTGGTTATTAATAATGCATGCAAGTCTTTATTGAACATCTGTGTCTTTCCTGTGATGAAAATGTGATTTTAATAACCGAAACCACATGACATGAATCTTTGAATCACGGGTTTAATGGAGCTTCAGGAGCATATAAATCACTTGATGAGAATCATTTGTGACCCAGGACCACAAAACCAGTCATGAGGGGCAATTTTTTGAAATTGAGATTTATACATCATCTGAATAAATAATCTTTCCATTGATGTATGGTTTGTTGGACAATATTTGTCTGAGATACAACTATTTGAAAATCTGGAATCTGAGGGAGCAAAAAAATCTAAATATTGAGAAAATCACCTTTAAAGTTGTTCAAATGAAGTTCTTAGCAATGCATATTACTAATCAAAAATGAAGTTTTGATGTATTTACGGTAGGAAATTTACTAAATATCTTAATGGAATATGATCTTTACTTAATATCCTAATGATTTTTGGCATAAAAGAGAAATGTATAATTTTGACCCATACAATGTATTGTTGGCTATTGCTACAAATATAGCTGTGCTGCTTATGACTGCTTCTGTGCTGCAGGGACACAATTCTGCATCAGACATCAGTGACGGCAGCAACTCATGACACTAATTGATTGATTGATGATCCTCAGGTAAGACGATCGCACAGATGGAGAATGGATTTAAGGTGTGCTGTGTCGCCCCGCGACCCTCTGATCCCGACGTCTTTCTGTGCGGAGGCTTCAGTCCAGAGGTCAGAGCCTGGGATGCTCGCTGCTGTAAGGTCAGTCTGATTCACAGCCTTCCCATGATCCTCTGCGCTCAGCGTCTCAGCGGTTCTGTGCGTGTGTCTCCAGACACTGCGGGTCTATAAGGCGGCGGTTCAGCAGACGCTGGACGTCTTGTTCCTGAGCGGCGGCAGAGAGTTCGTCAGCAGCACCGATGCGGTCAGTCGAGACTCCGCCGATCGGACGCTCATCGCCTGGGACTTTGAGACGACTGCCAGACTCTCCAACCAGATCTTCCACGTAAGACACGCGCCGCTCGAGCGGGCTTAACACGCACCTATAGAGTCACCCTTCCACAAAATAAGACCTTCAAATTAGGGCTGTCAAAATGGCAGAAAAACTAAATTAGAATTTTGTACTTAAATGTTATATTCGAATTAAAAGGTATTTCAGTTAGGGGGGAAAAAAGCTTTTGGCTTCTCTCCTGAGGCCACAAGAGGGCGCATCAAGCAAAATATTACTAATGCCCCTTTATTAAAGCAATAAAATAAAATGACTATCTGTGAAAAAATGCATAATGTTTATAAACCAAATATAATTAATTAAGTTGCTGTAACAATTATAAACAAAACAGCAACATGTATGCATATACATGTATGTAAACCAATCACAAAGAGTACCTTTTCATTTAAAAACATGAGATGCAGTGGGATGGGGAAAAAACGCCATAAAGTCTCGAGACGTGTTTTTTAAAAGTTGAACTTGCATTCATTTTACATGCTTTCTAAACGTGCGGCTCTCTTGTGTAAGATGCGAGTGCAGCGCTGATAGATGTTAGAAAATGTGATAAATATGTGTTCTGTGTGAACGGCTTGGGTTCAGTTTTGACGGAAACAACAACATCTCTGCATTGATGTTCTCTTTTTCCCCAATATTTTGAATGAGCAGCGCTGCAGTGCCGCATCTAGTGGCTTCAGCTGGATAGACTAACAAAATTCGAAAATGCTTTAGTTAGTTAGTTAGTTAGTTAGTTTAACTTTATTATCCCTGAAGGGCAATTTGTTTCACATTCGAATGTGGATTTTTATTTTGAATTCGATGAATATTCGAAATTCGAATTTTTATTTGACTGCCCTACTTCAAATTAGAGCCCTGCACGTGCCTAAAATCTAGGCCCTAGCCCGGCCCGTGTCCGACAGCTCATCAGAATTCTCGGCCCGAGCCCGTCTTTTTTCCCCCTTCTCCCAAAACTGCTTATACCACTGCTTCAGCTATTAAAATCACAGTTTTGTATGAAATGGCAAAGTGATTGTATTTTGTTTTGTTATTTTATTAAGTTAATTTAGAAAAACGTTTGGAGCATTTTTTATTAGTTAAATGTAAGTTTTTGTTCTTTAAAGTAATGACCAAGCGGCCAGCGGCAGACAGTGAGTTGATCATAGCCTATGTTTGATCAATTTAGCCTTCTCAAATCATCATGACTTTTATCACGTCTACAATCAAATCTGTAGTTATAAAACAGCTCCACAATGTTAGTTTAAGAGACACTGCAGGTGAATAGGGTAAAAAAAAAAAAATACTAATAGTTATCGCCTTGGTTACCCAGCAGATTGATTACATTTGATAATTGCAAACATTTTTTGTACTGCAAGTTTTCTAAAATGTTAGGTTTAGATAAGCAAAAGAGTCATTATTTAATGAAATATGCACAAATTTGCGTAAATTTATATTAAAAATTCTAAAACTGGATGATGTCAGTTTCAGAATTCTTGTTTAATTTTTTTGACATATTAGAGTCAAAAGTTTTTACAGAGGGAATTTTGGGTATCTCATTTCTGTCACTCCATAATTCAGAAAATGCTTAGAACGGACATAAAACATTATATTTTCACACTTTTCCCCCTGTAAAAACCTTCAGGATATAGACAGAAATAAAAATGTAAAGTTTGGTGTGTAGTGCTACTGAAGTGGAGATTTATGGCTTAGTGTTGGAGAAAAACTTTACAAATATGTATTGTAATTGAAATATATTGACACAAATAGATAAAGTGCTATGAAAGAAACACTTAACTTAAACACGTGTCTTTTGGATGTTTTCTTTCCACTAGACTGAAAAAACACTTTATGAAAAACCTGCATATCCAATCGTTTGTGCGGAGAGTGGAAGCTGAAGCGCGCTTTACAGGACATGGAGGCGTCAGCGCGAACACTCGCATCGGAAACATTTCAAAATACGCTGTCATTTTTGCTCATAAATGTAAGAGTAATACATTGTTCGGAACGGTAAAGGGTCTGCTTTTATATGTGTGCACTCAGAATATCAACAAAAAGTGCTTTTATAAAATAAAGAAGAAAAAAAAACAGGATGCACTTTGTGCAGTTTTGAGCAGGAGGGCTTCTGATAAACCGAAACACAGCGAATGCTTGCCTCACTGACTTGATAAATATATCTATAGAAAGCTTTGAATTACTACTTTAAAACGAAATAATTCAAATTGAAAACAAAAACTCTTTCATTATAAAATCCCTAAAGATGCATTTCTCTCTAAAGGTGCATCCAATGAGGAGATGGCGAGTCAGGATCATCATCAAATGCATGGATGATCCAAAATGCAGCTTTTCCTGAAGCATTGGGAACTTTTAGTAACTCCTCCCGCTCCAACTTCTCCCTGATGCTCTGCATGGTCAACTGTCACCTGTGTGCTAATGCGTGCGTATATGCGTTGCGTATTGCATAGGCGATAATATTTATAATACAATCAATAACAATATTTCATACAGTAGCCTATGTGTGCTCTGCACGTATATAGGCACAATAAAAGGAGAGAAGCTAAATGAGCTCAAGTCCGGCCTGAGCCGATCTGTAATAAAAAAAAAAATGGCCCCAGCCGAATCGACTCAGCGTGTCTGGCCCTGTCAGGCTTGCAGACCTCTAGTGTGTTGTATTGAGTGTGTGTTGTGATGAGTGTGTTGTGTGTGTTTGTTAGGAGCGCTACACCTGTCCGTGTCTGGAGTCTCACCCGCTGGAGAGCAGCTTCGTGGCTCAGACCAACGGCGGCTACATCGCCCTGTTCTCCGCCCAGCGGCCCTACAGGATCAACAAGAGACGCCGCTACGAAGGACACAAGGTCACATGACGGAGTGCCTCACTGACATATAAAAGGGGTCATGACATGAGAAATCAGATTTGCATTGATTGTTTGGCATATAAGAGGTCTTTGTACCATTAAAATATTCTGCAAGTTTCATAGCTTAAAACCTACTCCTCATTATAAACAAATCAATAATTTAATCATGCTCCAGAAATGGCTCATTTGTGACCCTGGACCACAAAACCAGTCATAAGGGTCAATTTTTTGAAATTGAGATTTATACATCATCTGAATAAATAGTCTTTCCATTGATGTATGGTTAGTTGTATCTCAGCCAAATATTGTCCGATCCTAACAATTTGAAAATCAGGAATCTGAGGGTGCAAAAAAATCTAAATATTGAGAAAATCTCCTTTAAAGTTGTTCAAATGAAGTTCTTAGCAATGCATATTACTAATCAAAAATGAAGTTTTGATATATTTACGGTAGGAAATTTACAAAATATCTTCATGGAACATGATCTTAATATCCGAATGATTTTTGGCATAAAAGAAAAATGGATAATTTTGACCCATACAATGTATTGTTGTCTGCACTGGATACAGTAAACAGATGCGCGTTCGCTTTCTGACACAGTCCACCCGCTCGAGTCACATCTTTGTACAGATATCAGAAGGATCCCAGCGTAAGGAACAAGTGGATAGTGACGGGGTGTTGATACTGTTTCCTATGCAATGACATTAGCCAATCATAACAGAGGCTGATTGCTGACGAGCCTTAAAGGACCCGCCCCTTAAAAACAGGTTATTTTAGACAGAGGGTCAGAATGAGGCTTGAAACTTGAAAAGAATAATTTTCCCACATATTTATTTGTTTTCTTGTGTGAAAAACTTTAACATTATAAGTAAATCTTAAAAAATCCATGTCATGACGCCTTTAACACCAGCTGCAGTTCCAGAGAAGATGGTGTGACCGATTTAATAATTGTGATGTTGTTTGCAGGTGGAGGGTTTTGCAGTGCATTGTGGGTTCTCTGCAGACGGAAGCGTTCTGGTCTCTGGTAGTTCTACAGGTTCTGTGCACTTCTATGACTTCCAGAGCTCACGCATCCTGAGCACGCTTCACGCTCACGAACACGCCTGCGTCTGCGCCGCGCTGCATCCCATCATTCCCGCCCTCACCGCCACAGCTGATTGGACGGGAGAGATCAAGCTCTGGAGCTGATCAGCTGATCACTCAGTGTTTGATAACGACCAAACTCTTCCTTACAGTGCTTCAGTGTCAAGCTTCTCCTCAGTGAGGATTGTGGGTAATCTAATCAAATCGTTATATGATTTAAAACTGTAAAATCCACTGAATGTTACATGGTTTCTTGATTGTTTTTATACTTGTTTTTTTATTGTGTGTGTGTCCTGAATAAAACAGATAAAATGATATTTAATTTCCATGTGGAAGCATGTCATTATATTTTTCTGTACACTACCAGTCAAACGTTTTTGAACAGTAAGATTTGTAATGTTTTTTCTCTTCTGCTCACCAAGCCTGCATTTATTTGATCCAAAATACAACAAAAGCAGTAATATTGTGAAATATTTTTACTATTTAAAATAACTGCTTTCTATTTGAATATATTTTAAAATGTAATTTACTTCTGTAACGCAGCGCTGAATTTTCAGCATCATTACTGCAGTCACATGATCCTTCAGAAATCACTCTAATATTCTGATTTGCTGCTCAAAAAACATTTGTTATTATTATTATATAGTAGAATTTTTTCAGGTTTCTTTGATGAATAAAAAGTTCAGAAGATCAGCATTTATCTGAAAAAGAAATATTTTGTAACATTATAAATGTCTTTATCATCACTTTTGATCGATTTAAAGCATCCTTGCTAAATAAAAGTATTCATTTCTATCATTTCTTCCCCTCCCCCCAAAAAAATTATACTGACTCCAAGCTTTTGAATGATATAGTGTGTAATGTTACAAGAGCTTTTTATTTCAGATAAATGCTGATCTTTGGATCTTTCTATTCATCAAATAATCCTGAAATAATTTACTCAACTGTTTAAATATTGATAATAATAATAATCAGGAATGTTTCTCGAGCAGCAAATCAGTATATTAGAATGATTTCTGAAGATCATGTGACACTGAAGACTGCAGTAATGATGCTGGAAATACAGCTGTGCATCACAGAAATACATTACAGTTTAACACATATTCACACAGAAAACAGTCATTTTAAATAGTAAAAATGTTTCATAATATTACTACTTTTGCTGTAATCAAAATCAAATAAATGCAGGCTTGCTGAGCAGAAGAGACTTCTTTAAAAACCTTACTGTTCAAAAACTTTTGACTGGTAGTGTATATTTTATATATTTTTCATTATAACATACTGTATTTAAATATACTCATCAATTCACACTAAGAAATGAGAATGACATCAAAACAGTTCCATCATTCAGGTTTATTTAGTAAAAAAAAATACAGCAAAAATATAGAAACATGCATCTAGAATTAGTTTCTCCTTTAATGGCGTGAGGTAGAAACTAGAAAACACACACGATCTCCGTCACTGAATGTCATTCCTGTTTACGTACTTCTACATTAACATGAATGCAGGTTTACACTTTGAGTCCAGTTGTTACGCCACGTGTTCATGTCAAAACACTGGCCGCGTGAGATGAAATCATGTTGGCTTCATCACAGTTAATCACAGTTTATTGCTTCATCACGACGATGTGAACATGAGCCGAAGCTTAAATTGTTTCACTGGTGGATGTTCATTTTCTCTCCTGGTGCTTCTACAATGAAAAACTGACTATTTATTTAGAAATGTTTCAGCTGTTTCTTCATTTTCTCATTTCTCGGATCAAAGTTTTTGAAAGTAAACATGATTTCTAAAATTGTTTTAATTGATTATTTATAGATATTTCACAGTCCTTACTGGGCTTGTCTCAGTACCCACACAAATAAAAATAATTAAATAATCGTTCCATTGATGTATGGTTTGGACAATATTTGTAAATCTGGAATCTGAGGGTGCAAAAAAATCTAAATATTGAGAAAATCACCTTTAAAGTTGTTCAAATGAAGTTCTTAGCAATGCATATATTACTAATCAAAAAGTTAATTAAGGTAGGAAATTTACCAAATATCTTCATGGAACATGATCTTAATATCCTAATGATTTTTGGCATAAAAGAAAAATGTATAATTTTGACCCATTGTTGGCTATTGCTACAAATATAGCTGTGCTGCTTATGACTGCTTCTGTGCTGCAGGGACACAAATTACATATAATTTGGTAGCAACACAAAGTTTGCACATTTTATTGGTTTGTAAAACCTTTGCAACTGCTTTTTATCACTTAAAAACGCTCACTAAACTAAACCCTTAAAAACTAAACTGTCCGCTTAAGAACTACAGAACAGACATCTGGAAGTTTATTTTAAAATGCGGAGTATTGAAAATAAATATAAATCTTTGCAAAACCTGCATTTCTGCAACACTGTGTTGCAGTCTTCATGCACACTTGAACCAAACACAGGTAATGCATCATGTGAGTGGTCAAGCGGTCAAGTGCAAAGACTGCAGGTGTGTGTATTGGGTCAAACTCATTAGGACTCCCCATCCTGTCAGTCTTCAATTAACAAAAGCCACTTCCTTAAATGTCATCATCTCCAGGAAGTGACATCATTTTGATGAGACATCAGCTGCACAAGCATGAGTATGTGCTTACAGTGGATTTGATGTGTTTTTTGATGTTTTAAGTCAATCAGTGAACGGTGACCTCGGCTCTTCAGAAACATGCTGATCTGATCTGGACTAAACCAGTTCCCTGAAACTGCTACAGTATATGCTTTAACAGAAATATGCCTTGTCATTACAACACAATCATATTCATGTTTTAGAGATGACAAGGGTTCAGCTGCTGTGGAAGAGCATCTATTAGGCACCAGCAGTTTTCTAATGTGATTTTATTTCCATCAGCTGGAAGAAAGTCAAAGATATTTCTAATACAGCACTTCTAAACGCAATACTGCATTGTGTGTGTGTGTGTGTGTGTGTGTGTGAGAGAGAGTGCGAGTGTGAGTTCACATCTGCTATTATACAGTTAGGTCCATATATATATTTGGACACTGACACAATTTTCATAATTTCAGCTCTGTATGCCACCAGAACAGAATTAAAATGAAACAATCAAGATGAAATTGAAGTGCAGACTTTAAGCTTTAATTCAAGGGGTTGAACAAAAATATAACACAAAATGCTTAGGAATTATAACCATTTTTATACACAGTCGCCCCATTTTTAGGGGCTCAAATGTATTGGACAAATAAATATGATCATAAAATGTTCATTTTTAATATTATGTTGAGAATCCTTTGCAAGCGATGCCTTAAGTCTGTAGCTCCTGGACATCAGCAGAGCCTGGGTTTCTTCTTTGTGAAGTTCAGCTGTTGTTTGTTTGTGGCTCTTTCTGTCTGTAGTTTAGTCTTCAGCGAGTGAAATGCAGCTCGATCGGGTCGAGATCAGGAGATTGACTCAGTCATTGCAGAATAATCCACTTTTTTATCTTCAAAAACTCCTGGGTTGCTTTTGCTGTGTGTTTTGGGTCATTTTGTACTATGAAGCGCCGCCTGATCAGCTTTGCTGTATTTGACTGAATCTGAGCAGAGAGTATATCTCTACACACTTCAGAACTGATCCGCTGCTTCCGTCTCTTCATCACTGAACAGCAGTAACACAGAGCCACTGAAGCCGTGCAGCTCATGATCACTGCTCCGTGCTTCACAGATGATGCTGTGCTTTGATCATCAGCTGCTCTAAGCCTTCTCCACACTTTTCTCTTCCCATCATTCTGGTGCAGCTTGATCTTAATTTCGTCCAAAGAATGATTTTCCAGAAGTGCTCTGGCTTTTTTAGATGTTTTTGTCAAAGTCTAATTTGGCCTTGATTGCAGCTTGTGGTGAAGCTCTGTATTTGCTCTGGTGAAGTCTTCTCTTGATTATAGACACGTCTGTCTCCTGGAGAGTGTTCTTCTCTTGGCTGGATGTTGTGAAGGGTTTTTCTTCACCATGGAGAGGATTCTCTGATCATCAGCACTGTTGTCCTCCGTGGACGTCCAAGTCTCTTTATGTTTCTGAGCTCACCAGTGTGTTCTTTTTATCTCAGAATGTACCAAACTGTTGAATTGGCCGCTCCTAATGTTCCTGCTCTCTCTCTCTGATGGATCTGTTTAGTTTTTGAAGCCTAACAATAATCTGTTTCTCTTGTATGGAGAGATCCTTTGACCGCATGATGTGATTCACAGCAACAGCTTCCAAATACAAATGACACACTTAGAATCAACTCCAGACCTTTTACCTGCTTAATTGATGTAGAAATAATGAAGGAATAGCCCACGCCATGAAACAACATTTGAATCAATTGTCCAATTATTTATGGTCCCTTGAAAAAGGGGGAGGTACATATTAAAGAATGTGATGAGAATACCCTCAAATTAAAGCTCAGAGTCTGCACTTTAAGCTCATAATACATTATGTAACTTGAATGTGTTTTGCTCAGCAGCTAAAATAATAAAAATTGTGCTTGTGTCCAAATATATTGAACTAACTGTAATAACATCAGTTAAAATCCTGCACATCATGACTGATATCTGCACTGAAAGGCATTGCAGGAAAATGAACAGTGAATTTACATGAGTTCAGCTGGAATCACTGCAGCTCATCACTCACTTTTGGTCTATATATTAATATAAATTAACTTCATTTACATACTGTATGTACATTCCTAGTGTACCTTGTAGATAAAAACAATGTTAGGTTGAAAACATAAGTGTTTGAAAAGCTTCAATATCACTGACAAACTTTGTCTACTAGAAAAACTCTGCAGTAAAAGCACCTGAATAATGATCTGCTGTAGTCCTAAAGATTAAATATTAACACACATTTACAATCAAATAATTTTAAACACAGGAGCTGCTTTAGTAAAAGAACCAACTGTATGATGACTTTTATGGCTGTTAATTTCTGGGGGTTTTTTACAGAGAAAATTATTCAGATTTGACTTGATGAATTAAACTGAGAAGTCTGAAGAATCGTGAACCTAATAAATTACTGTCTTCAATAAAGCTAAAGTGTGTCATTTCTGTGCCATCGAATGGATAATACTTAATCACAAAATTAAAGACTTGGTTAATTGGTAAAAATGCACATTTTGTATAAGAATAAGAATTTGGAAGTTTGGCGATTCATTTTACTTATGTATGGAAAATGCAATATACACAAACAAAAATGGGCAAAAATTAAACCACCAAACAAACCAATATCATACCATTTAAAACTGAACTGATGCAATATATTAAGACTCTAAAAGACGCAAGAAGTATGATAAGGTGACCTGAGACCTTTTCTCTTGTTAATTCATTTTAAGATATTCCCTGGCTAATTTATTTGGTTATTTTCAGTTTATTTTCTTTGATGCTGCTATTATTGTAACAGTAATCCACTGTGCACATTCTCTGTATGTGTATAAACAATATAGATCTCAAAATGTCAACTTCTGACTGAACCAATCAGGTGAGTTTGGGGCGGGACAATCTGTCTGAGCGACCAATGACGATGAGGGGCTGAAAGGATAGTACGAATGTTTGGAAACACACAAATGACACACTTCAGGTGTAAAATCAGCCATTGGTCATGAAAAGACTCGTTCCACTATCCTACAAAACTCAACATGACTAAATCAAGTCCCGCCTGACCAACACAACAGCCAAATGGTTTGCAAACATGTTCACACATCGTTCTTTATTTTACTGCAGTACATTTTACTGACTGCTAGTTAAGCAGCGTTCCATAAAGCTGAGCTTTAGTCAGACTGTCTTTGCGACTGAGTCCAGCGTTTCCAAACTTTTGATGCCGAGCCGTCATTTTCTGAGCTCCAGGGTTTTGAAGATCTTTGTATTTCTGGACGTCCAGACCCTGGTTTAGTGACTCCACTGAACTGCCGGGACTTTCATCAGCGTAATCTCTCTGTAAAGCGTCTTTAGTTGTGTTCTCCTTGTCTTTGGCGTTTCCAGTTATGAAAAAGCTGCTTGTCGGATCCTTGGAGCGAAGCATCAGTCCTCTCTCGGCCTTCAGTTCATTGAGACTCCTCTTTGGGTTCAGCGCAGGACTCGATCCCGCCGACACCGGGAATCCCGGATCCGGCACGCGCCTGCGGAAGACATTGTCTCCATCCTGGAAGCTGCTGTAAAGAGGACCCGGTTTGATCTTGAAGTGGTGCTCTGAGAAACCAAAGGGTGAGAATCTGCTGATGTCCTCCATGCTCATCTGCCGCCAGCCGTCCATCGGGTCCGCAGGGACGAGGATGCGTCTGTCTCCGGATCGGCTGTTCGGTGAGCCCACATGCTGGAAGCTGCTTGACTTGGGAAAACCTGGATGTTCCTTTCCATACGAGGACAAGTTCTTGCGCTCGTAGTCTCCATCACGCCAGTCTGTGCACAAAGACGAACCGTGAAGCTTCTCGTCCGAGACCGTGCTGCAGCTGGAATAGCAGCTGGAGGCGGGAAGAGATCCAAGGACGAACCCACGGAAAGGGTCTTCATGCAGGGAAAAGCTCTCGTCATCCAGGATGCCGTTGGTGGATGTGTGTCCCTGGATCTGTCCGCTCTGGTCCACACTCTGCCGTCTCTCTGGCCAGCGGTCACGCCGCTGCTCATCAGTGGGACAGTACAGCGCCGTGTCGCTGCAGTACAGGTCAGATGACTTATACGGCGTGTGCCGCTGGACTTTGTCTGGGAATTCTGGAGCTTGTGGGCTTGGCGAGCGCGTGACTGGACAGCTTCTCCCAGGCTCCGGTTTCTCCAGGACCCGGCCGATGACGGCGGTGGGAAGGGCGTCTGAATAGGAGTGACACAACGCTGTGCTCCGGCCGCAACTCTGCCGCTCCATGTGGGAAGTCACTCGCTTCTGAAGATCCGCAGGAAGCTAAACAAACACACAAAGAAATACTAAATACAGACAAGACACTAGAAGAGAAGTGTGTCGGAAATAAGAAATCATACTTGCATCTTTCTTCAATGGAGCCCCTAAAGGGATGTGGTGAAGGGCAAAAATGAGATCTCTTTATTCCATTGTTCTCTCTCCAACTATTGTGTTCTACCAAGAAACTGCGTTCGCAAATTTTTGCATTCTCTCACAAAACTATTGCATTCTCCAAAGGAACTTTGCATTCATTCGCAAAATTTCTGCATTCTCTCACATGAGTATTTGTGCTCCCCCAAGAAACTTTGCAATCTCTTGAAAAACATTTTCATACTCTCAAAAAAGTATTTTGTTCCCCCAAGAAACCTTGCTTTCGCTCGCAAAACTATTGCGTTTCCCAAGAAGCTTGCATTCGCTCGCAAAAATGTTGCATTCCCTGAGAAACTTGCATTCGCTCGCAAAACTATTGTGTTCCCCGAGAAGCTTGCCAAGAATGGTGAATCCCATTTCTCTGTTTTACCCCTTCCCCTTAGTTTTGCGCGTTCACGTGAGAGTAAGGGCTATCCCAATTCTCGTTTTGATCGAGGGTAGGGCTAAGGGGAAGTGGTAGATACCCCTTAAAACCAAGCATTTTCGCGAGCTTACTTGAAACCAAGGGGTACCCAGAACGCACTGCGCAACCGGCAACAATGGCGGCCAGATCATCAAGTATTCAAGTATTTTCGGCTTAAATAATTTATTTAAAAATTACGACTTGTTTTGTGCTCTAGACAGTCCTGTACATATATATTTGCAACCATGTTCTTAATTGAAACGTTTTAAAAAATCGCTAGTTTGCTACGCTAACGTTACATTGCTGATTTGCACAACAGTCCCGCAGACTAGCCTTGAATGGACTCCATGCATGTCTACAGTTTTAACTAAACTCCAAAGTTTGTGATCAACACTTGTCGGCTCTGGTGACGTAGCAGCCAGCTAGCGACGGTGTATGATGATGTAACCGTAACCAAATGGTGTCTCATTTCATAGGGGTATGTTTTCACCCCCAGCGCTTACCACTCGGTTTCGAGGGACAAGGGCTAGGGGTAAGACGAAGGGGTAGCGGAAGGTGAAGGGGTAAGACAGAGAAATGGGATTCACCTTAAATGTTATGTCGCGATGACACGATTCACAGGATCAAATTTCCATGTTACTGTAACGCTGCAAATCAGGGCTCTACAGTGCGACCATTTCAGTCGCATTTGCCACTGAAAACTACTACGTACGAGTCGACTATGAAAAAATATTTAGGAGCACCTGTCCCGATCAGCATATTTGTGTTTGCGCTGAGGGAGCTTCAAAGGTTTCTAACTTAGTTGCTTTTGCAATTGAGTAATGTATCACAGACAGACGTATCCTCTCATTATAACAAACAAAGTGTAGACAGGCTGTAAATAAGAGATTCATTGTGCAGTGTAAGGATCGATCGCGATGAACTAAGATGAGTGACAGCTTTTAATGATTATTAAGGGAGTTTGCAAATGTGATACTGATTTAATACAACAGTTAATTAAACAAGAAGTTAATATTAGTGACTTATATTGTCTGACTACAACACTATGGCCTTATTTTGTTCTATTTCGTCAACGAAAATAGCCGTGTTTGTTTCGTTTATGAATGAACTGCGTTTTTAAACTATTCTAGTGAGTCAATGATTCAATTACCCATTCATAAAGACAGTCACGCACTTCGTTCCTGAATGAATCAGCTGTTCAAAAGAATCAATTGAATGAATGATTCAGTGATCAAATCAGTGACTTGCTGTCACCTACTGGCAGTTTTATTTAAATTTTTAAAGTATCTTTTTCTGTTATTTAAATCATTTAATATTTCAATATTATTCAATATATTCAAAAATGTAAAAAAAATTATAATAATAATCTAAATTCAAAACCTCTGAGCCTCATTAATTGTCTGAAAAGGCACTTGTGTGTCCTTCTGTGCCACTTCTGTAGTACAAATTTATTTCTTAAGTACTAATTTCATTTGATTGGTAACTTATTCTTAATCTATTTCTTATTCTTCTTGTTTTTATTCTGTTGTTTTAATTAGAAATGTTAAAAAGCTTATATATATATATACACAGTGGTGTGAAATATTAATTAAAGATAACACAAGTAAACACAACATGCAGTTTTTAAATGAAGTTTTTTATTATGAAGGGGGAAAAAAATCCAAACCCACATGGCCCTGTGTGAAAAAGTGCTTGCCCCCTAAACCTAATAACTGGTCGTGCCACCGTTAGCAGCAACAACTGCAATCAAGCGTTTGCGAATACTTGCAATGAGTCTTTCACATCGCTGTGGAGGAATTCTGGCCCACTCTTCTTTGCAGAATTGTTGTAATTCAGCCACATTGGAGGGTTTTCGAGCATGAACCGCCTTTTTAAGGTCATGCCACATTATCTCAATAGGATTCAGGTCGGGACTTTGACTAGGCCACTCCAAAGTCTTCATTTTGTTTTTCTTCAGCCATTCAGAGGTGGACTTGCTGGTGTGTTTTGGATCATTGTCCTGCTGCATGATGACTGGCCATTCTCCTTCAGGATTTTCTGATAGAGAGCAGAATTCATGGTTCCATCAATTATGGCAAGTCATCCAGGTTCTGAAGCTGCAAAGCAGCCTCAGACCATCACACTACCACCACCAAGTTTGACTGTTGGTATGATGTTCTTTTTATGAAATGCTGTGTTGGTTTTACGCCAGATGTAACGGGACATACACCTTCCAAAAAGTTCAACTTTTGTTGCATCAGTCCACAGAATATTTGCCTAAAAGTCTTGGGGATAATCAAGATATTTTTTGGCAAATATGAGACGAGTCTTTGTGTTCTTTTTGGTCAGCAATGGCTTTTGCCTTGGAACTCTCCCATGGATGCTGTTTTTGCCCAGTCTCTTTCTTATTGTTGAATCATGAACACTGACCTTTAGATGTTGTTCTGGGTTCTTTTATGACCTCCTGGATGAGTCGTCTTTGTGCTCTTGGAGTGATTTTTGTAGGCCGGTCACTCCTGGGAAGGTTCACCACTGTTTCAAGTTTTCTCTTTTTGTGGATAATGGCTCTGACCGTGGTTTGCTGGAGTCCCAAAGCCTTAGAAATGGCTTTATAACCCTTTCCAGACTGATACATGTCAACTATTTTGTTTCTCATCTGTTTATGAATTTCTTAAGATCGCGGAATGATGTGTTGCTCTTTAAACATGCTTCACTTTGTCAGACAGGTTCTATTTAAGTGATTTCTTGATTCAACAGGTCTGGCAGTAATCAGGCCTGGGTTTGGCTCGTGAAATTTAACTCAGCTTTCTAAAATAATGTGGTTAATCACAGTTCTTTCATGATTTAATAGGAGGGGGCAATTAATTTCACGTAGGGCCAGGAATGTTTGGACAGCTTCTTTCCCTTAATAAATAAAATCATAATTTAAAAACTGCATTTTGTATTTACTTGCATTATCTTTGTGTAATATTAAAATTTGTTTGATGATCTGAATCTTTTAAGTGTGACAAATATGCAAAAAATATAAAAATCAGGAAGGGGGCTAACACTTTTTCACACTGCTGTGTGTATATATATATATATATGTATATATATGTGTGTGTATATATGTGTGTGTGTGTATATATATATATATATATATATATACACACACACACATATATATATATACACACATATATATATATTTATGTATGTATATATAATTTTTTTTTTTTTTTTTGATTTGACATAAAAGATGACATACTTTTAATAAAGTTACATAAATGCCATCACAAAGGTAAAAACAAAATTCCCTGTAAATCACTTTAAGGAGTCAAATATTGCCTCTTAATGGGAAGGTTAATTTTTTATCAGAATTTTTGATTATTGATTAGAAGGTGCTCCTAAATTTTTTAAAGTAGAATTATCCGGAGTAGAATTGTCCTTTCCCAAGTCCAAGTGTTAAAAATTAAGATAAACGTTATTGTTCAAGTGTGATTGTGTAATTGAAATATTGTCCATAAAATATCTTTATTTCACAAAAAGTATATTTTTACTTCATCAGAAAATATAGATGTCTACAGTGGGCTCAAATAGGTTCCTGTAAGCTATCATGGCACGTTCCCAAAATTGCAACTATGATGCTCTAAAATGCCAATTGGTATTCTATTTAGAATTTATTATATGAACATGAATGTACTTACTTTATACATTATGTACATAATTTATTTTCCTTTGAGGGTCACATCACCTGACAGCTGTCCCCCCCACTTTTAAAATGGCTGCTACGCCCCTGCATTCGCTCGCAAAACTTTTGCGTTCCCCCAAGAAACATGAATTTGCTCATAAAACTTATTTTACACTGATGGATGTAGTCAAGTCAAGTCATCTTTATTTATATAGTGCTTTTAACAATACAGATTGTATCAAAGCACTTAACAGTATCAAATTGGAGGATAGAGTGTCAGTAATGTAACGGCATATATGATGAATCGTATGAAGAAAACCTTCATCTGGCCTCATCATCCTCTGTAGTCCATCAGAGGGACGTAGCAGAGCTGCATTATGGGAAGAGTGCTCTGTTCTCTCTGTGATTAACAGCACTTGGAGCGTGTCTGTAAACAGACTCTGTCAGCAATAAAACCAGCACATTTCTCTTTGCCATCATCAAACGTAGCAGAGAGAGTTTATATTCAAATGAAACCCGTCTGGCCTCCGGCAGAAAGAGACAGAAAGAAACCGATGGATTTTAAACCTGCGACTGCAGAATGAAAATGGAAAGGATTCGCTGCACCTCTGACTTTCTTTAAGGTTGTGCTATTTTTAGGATGAGTTTCCCTCTGAGAAAGAAACCAGTGACGCATGTGTGTATGTGTGTGTGTGTGTGTGTGTGTGTGCGTGCGTGTGTGTGCATGTGTGTGTGTGTGCATCAGTCATACCTCGGACAGTTTGTGTGCTCTGTAAGGAGATTTTCCACACTGGAGCAGTTGAGCTGCCAAATTACTGTCTTTCCTATACAGATCCTGCGGGAAAAGCAGAAACCGTACATGATTTAATTTGGCAAATGATCATTTAATCTATCGATATTACACATCTGCCGTTTACTGACAAACACAGCAGATGAATGTCTTTTCTTATTTCATTTGAGCTGAATGTGGCTGATGTGAACACTGTGTAGTTAGTCATCAGTGGGTTAAACTGACATCACATGATTCTCTAGCGTGTTAATCTTCCCAGTCCATCAGTCACTTGAACTGCATGCCTTTATATCTCTAAACCAGAAGCGAGAAAGCAAGTGGATGCTGAAGCACCGGTTGCTCCTCAAACATCAAACGCTCGCTCCATCACAGAGATCTCGCGCCAGAGGCTGATAAATATTAGGTGTCAGGAACCTTCAAAGAACACTTGCTTCTGGCATAGTCTGTGGATGATGGAAACGTTTAGCATGGCGTCTGTCGTACGTACGTTATCCTCTCGCAGCTTCTGGATGGTGATCTTGGCCTCCATCAGGTGGTTTTTCAGCGTGCCGATCTCTCGACTCAGTGATCTCTTCTCCTCTTCGTGGCGTTGAGTCTAAAACACAAAGTACATACGCTAAACACAACAAAGTACAATGATTTGTACATACGCTATATGGACAATAGTATTGGAACAACAGTTTTGGAAGTGTCTTAAATGACTGAACCCATATATACAAGTCACTGGTGTTTGGTGATGAGTTTTTGGCTCAAGGTCTGCATTTAAGTTTATATGAAGACATTAAAGCAACAGTTCACCCAAAAATTATGCTTTTGTCATTATTTACTTTCCCCAAACCTGTTTCTTCTGTTGAGTACAAAAGAAGTTATTTTGAAGAATGCTGGTAACTAAACCTTTGACGGTAGCCATTGACTTCTATAGTATGGAAAAAATACAAGACTACAAATCAATGACTACCGTCAAGTGTTTGGATTCATGCAGGTTCAGAACAACTTAAAAGTGAGAAACTCACGAAAGAATTAAACATTTTTGGGTTAACCATCCCTTTAAGATATAATAAACATTAACATGAAGATTTTCTGAAAAGCTGCTTTGGGGATGTTATTATGAAAAGTGCTGTACGTATACATTTTTTAGTCAGCTTCAGTTCAGTCTGTAATTTCTGTTCATCAATCAGAGTTTTGGAAGTCATCAGAGTTTGTGTGTTTGAATGTTTGTTGGAATGAAAATCCCTTTATTGTTTCGGCTCACATTCATTGAATAAACCATGTGGAGCATCAGCAGTATTTGCATATGATTAATGGATTTAATTCGACAGGATTTATATCTGCACAGACCTCGTTCTGGATATAATTAACAGAAATGATCAGACAATTACATGACGGATGTACTGCAGCACTTCTGAAGGAGCTTTAATATAAACCAGAATCCAACACACATCACGATGTCCATAGTTCAAGCTCAAAGAAGAACAGTTGGTTTCTCAGTGGACTGTGTCTCTTCTAGCAGTCGTTCATCAGAGACCAGCGCTGGACTGAACGAGTGATAGACTGTGATTGTTGCTTAATCACAGGTACATCGTTACTCGTCTCTCTACACTTGATGCTGTTTCTATAGCAACATCTGTCAATGATGGTCATGTGACCTGCACTGATGTTTCACCTGAGTATGATTGTTTACTGAGTTTTACATTGGAGTTTAATGTGTGCGTGTGTGCGTGTGTGTGTGTGTGTGTGTGTGTGTGTGTGTGTGTGTGTGTGTGTGTGTGTGTGTGTGTGTGTGTGTGTGTGTGTGTGTGTGTGTGTGTGTGTGTGTGTGTGTGTGTGTGTGTGTGTGTGTGTGTGTGTGTGAGTGTGTGTGTGTGTGTGTGTGTGTGTGTGTGTGTGTGTGAGAGAGTGTGTGTGTGTGTGTGTGTGTGTGAGTGTGTGTGTGTGTGTGTGTGTGTGTGTGTGTGTGTGTGTGTGTGTGTGTGTGTGTGTGTGTGTGTGTGTGTGTGAGAGAGAGAGAGAGTGTGTGTGTGTGTGTGTGTTTCTGGTTGGGTCTCAAATCCCCTATGAGCCAATTACTCAAAAACTGAAAGCGATGTCAGATGCTCAAGTGTCTTTAAAGAGCGTCCAGTGTGTTTCTGTGTGAGTGAATATAGATGTCGTCTCTTTTGTGTTTTCACTGAGAAACTTGGACTAATGAGGACACAGAAAATGCCACATTCAGGAAAAACACTGAAACGCCCGACAGCATCATTAGACAGATTGAGTTCTCAGCAAAATAAACATTCATAAATCCAGATACATTTACTGGAGATGCAAATTGATAGAAACTGATCAAAATAAAGTGAGTTTATGATTAAAACAAGAACAAATATCTGCCAATAGGCTGAAAAAAATCAACCTCATTCAAATGGAAAACTAGTTTTCTGAGCCCATTAGCAGATATTTGTTCTTGTTATAAACATAAACTCATAAAAACAAGTCATTTTGCTTCTCCAGTAAGTGTATCTTAATTTTTAAGAGTCTATACATTTGCACAAAAATATTGAGGAAGAACAAGAGTTTCTGATCATCACATTCTGTACAGGCAAATTTAAGCATCCATCTCCAGCAGTTTATTATTGCTCTAACTGTCTTTCTGTTGTTGTCATTTTCCCTAAACTTCCATCTTCCACATGCAGATGAAGCTCAATGATTTACGTGACTTGATAACGAATGAAAGTTTCCACCGTTCAGACCTTCGTTTCCACTCTTTGACTAACTTAAAATTACATATCAAAACAGGTTATTCTCATTCACAGTCTATTTCTATTCCGAGCTCATCTTCAGTGTGTCCTGCTGATTTTCCACATCAAGCAGCTCAGAGGAATCCCTTCTGAACTCATTCTGTAGCGTGAACATCCATCAGCTCTTTCTAAACCGGACCGCTTCAGACGCTAAAACTGCATGTGAGGTTAAATAATGAATATTTATTCACAAACTTGCTTCTTAATCAGCATTGCATACTTAGGACAAATTGCTTTTGTTCTTCTTTTGCAAGTCACTTTGGATAAAAGCATCTGCTAATTGCATCAATGTAACATCAAACGTTCATATGCAAGAAAATGCAAACTATTTAATTGGCTAACTGTGAATGAATGAATGTAAATATAACTGATAAGCATGAAATGCAGCAGATATCAGAGTGAAATATATGGGTAGCAAAATTCATTTTGAAATGTAACATGCAAAATGTCAATGCAATATGTAAAATGACGTGTTGCACATATGTATGGGAAAATGTAAATTTAAATACAGAAATACATCGCCATTTTGCATATTACATTTCTAAATGAATTTTGCAACCTATATGCTTCCATAGAAATAAAGATCTTATAGAAATTTACAAGTCCATTTCAAACCATCAATAAATGCAAGATGGTTGTTCAACATCACAAGCGAAAGAAATAGAGTTAAGCCATGACAAACAGTCAGTTATAATCAATCATTTCAGGACGGTGAGTGGAATATTGTGTGGAATGAACCTCCGTCTGCAGCGAGTGAATCAGATGAATAATCTTGTTCATCACTGAGGCCTGAAGCCGATCAGTTCCTCTAATAATCAGAGCTGAAACCACACAAAGCCATTTCACAGCTCGTCTCTGTGCGTTAAGCTGGTGTTTAGATTTTTAAATGGCTTCGAACTTTAATTGGATTTAAGATCACTGGACTTAGCTCTCGTTGCAGGACCATCCCTGCGCTGCGGCTCTGATCGTGAGAAGCTCGAGCGGTTATTGATCTGAGGCAGCGCTGCGTCTCTTCTGCTGTTCAATCGTTCAGAGAGCAGCACTTGTTGATCACTAAACTAGAGTCGACGCTTTCAACATTCCTCCTGAAAGTGCTTCAGCACGTCAGTCGATAGACACACGGAGGCTGATATAACATCTCGTATAAGAGTCGTTCTGTGTGATCTGCTGCTGTTCAGCGTTACTGTGATTATTTCTGATAAAGCATCATCGTTTGAGATCTAAACAAAGCGATAATGATGCAATGAAAAACATTTCCAGAGCTGTGAGTCACTCTGGGCTTTTACGATTGAGATTGGTTTTAGATTTTATTTGGTTTTTAAAATGTATTTGAGATCAGGGTTTCTTACCATTCGGTGGAGTTTCTCCTCCGTGTCCTGGTTTATTCTCTGTAGAGCCGCGTAGCTGCTCTGAATCCTGCAGGAGAGATGATGAAGATGATGATGAAGTCAAACACATACATCTGTCATGAGTTTACAGTGGGAATGAACGTTTCTGGACTCTTATTTTTGTTTCTCCAGGCCTTGAGCTTTCATATTTGGTGCATCTGGTTAAATCATGAAGCTTGTGTCTTGTGTTTCTGAGCATCATTAATTTAGACTCACATTTGTGACACTGGACCACAAACCCAGTCATAAGGGGCAATTTTTTGAAATTGAGATTTCTACATCATCTGAAAGCTGAATAAACAGTCTTTCCATTGATGTATGGTTTGTTGGACAATATCTGTCTGAGATACAACTATTTGTAAATCTGGAATCTGAGGGTGCAAAAAAATCTAAATATTGAGAAAATCACCTTTAAAGTTGTTCAAATGAAGTTCTTAGCAATGCATATTACTAATCAAAAATGAAGTTATGATATATTTACGGTAGGAAATTTACCAGATATCTTCATGGAACATGATCTTTACTTAATATCCTAATGATTTTTGGCATAAAAGAGAAATGTATATTTTTGACCCATACAATGTATTGTTGGCTATTGCTACAAATATAGCTGTGCTGCTTATGACTGCTTTTGTGCTGCAGGGACACATTTAGCAAAATCAACAATGGCATTGAACTGAATTGACTCACGCTAAATTACAACATTGCTGCCTTTTGTAGAAATGCAGCTTATAGCTGAATTGAACTTGTTTTAAATTGATGAACATAAAGATTAAACATAAAGGTCCTTCACTACACTGCAAAAAAATGATTTTCTTCTTTAGTGTTTTTGTCTTGTGTTCTAGTATAAATATCTACAAATTCTGAAATTAAGATGCAAGTACAAGTAAAATGACTCAAGATATTTTGTCTTGTTTTATGAAAATATTATCTAAATTTTGTTAGTTTTTGCTTCAAACAATCAAATATATCTGCCAATGGTGTAAAAAAATAATCTTAATTCAAAGTCATTTTACTTGTCAAGTAAACGCATCTTAATTCCAGAATATATACTAGAATACTACATCATTTTTGCAGTGTAGAATGAACAATTCCTTAAAGAAACTTTAAAATGAATAGAACCTTTCCATTGGACTTTATCATGTTAAAAAGTGTTTTGTTTTGTTTAGTTTTTTTCAGAACTGTTTATTGAAAGGTTCTCTGGGGAACCAAAAATGGAATACACAATGTTTAGTTTGATCAGCTGGTTCATTCAGTGTCTGTTTGTCGGACCTGCGCAGTTTCTCTGTGAATTTGTCCAGTTTATCTTGAGCTCGTCGCAGCTCCGTCTCCAGATACTGACGCGTCGACTGGAACTCGCTCTGCAGCTGCTGCAGTCTGTGTGTGCTGCAGCCGAGACGTCTGCGCAGATCCTCCTTCTGCTCCTGCAGCCAGCTACAGAAACACAGGCAGATCTGTTCATTTACTGCTCAACCACGGGCCCAAGGAAGTCTCAGAAAGATTTACATGCAGTTATATGAACATGACTCATTCATTCAAATGCTTCACTCGCTCCAAACACACTCTGTGATCAAAAGCACTAAACGTGATTTATTCATGCGCTTATGGAATATCCATGAGTCTGAGAGTTACACTTTAATGACCCTCAAAAGTATAAAATGAAAGAGAATAATTATGATTGAACTACGTTCACTCAATCTGAGTTCAGTCCATTTATATCACATTCAAATGTGAAAACTAAAAACTCTAAACTCTGATATTTGGTTTTACTAGAAATATTGATCCCACTTTATATCAGGTGGCCTTTACTATGTACTTACATCAAAAAATAAGTACAATGTACTTATTGTATTGCAAAACACTTCTGCTGCTATTGAGGGGGATACGGGTGGTTAGGGACAGGTTTGGTGGTCTGGGTGGGTTTAAGGGATGGGTCAACAGTGTAATTATCAATGTAATTACAGAAATTAATTACAGATGTAACTATGTAAAAACAATGTAAAAACGTATGTACACAATAAGTGCATTGTATCAAATAATTAATTTAAATGTAAGTACATCACTGATAAAAATGATTTTTTGGTGAAGTAAACACTACATAAAAACAAATGTAATTTCTACATTAAATAATTTAGTTCAGGCAAGAATTAAAAAATTAAAGTAAATTCTATATTAGTACTCAATTTAAGCTTGTAAAGTTTGAACTTATAAGTATATTTTACTTGGAATTGTTTGTCATGTTTACAAGGATTCTTTAAGTAAATATCAAAGTTATGATCCCGTTTTTCCCATCATGCACTGGATGAATAATTAAAAAGGTTAAATTTGTCACTGTTTTTTAGTTATATTTACACTGTTTTATGGTTGCTTTTGTTGTTAGGTTTAGTAACTTACTGTTTTGTGACATCTGGAGTTGATTTTCTACTCAAAATGACCCATTCTTACTCAAACACTATCCACTGATTGTCACCGTCATTGTGTATGGTGTACCAAGTATTGAGGTCTCTGTGTTCATTTGGGGACATATTATCTTAAAAGGATAACAAGCTGTCTACTTGCTTGCTTACATGTTTGTAAGTGAATCGCATGCTTTAATAGCATGGTTGTTTCCCAGTACTACATCGTTTGAGTAAATTTTAGAAGCCATGACTGAGTGAAAAATACTTAAGTATTGCAGATTTAACATAAAATAATCAAGTAAAAATTACTCATCAAACTCTAACTGGCCATGTTAATTTTACTTAATTCATTTGCTAATTTTACCTAACTTAGCCAAGTAGATTTTACTTAATTCAGTACTTACATTTTACTTAAAATTTATTTGTGCAAAAACTTGCCAAATAAAAATTAAGTAAATTTACTTATTGTTTTTTTCAGTGTTAGTTAAGGCCACCTAATATAAAGTGGGACCGAAATATTACTGATCTGTTTTAAGTATGAAGTATGTAACTTTAGTAATTAACTCTGACCCAAATAAGAACCTTGTGATTTCTTAATGCACATTTACCAACAGAGACCAAGGAACAGAAACAGTGATGATGAGGGTGAGAAGAGAGCAATTGACTGAAACTGTGTGTCTGTGTCTGTGTGTGTGTGTGTGTGTGTGTGTGTGTGTGTGTGTGTGTGTGTGTGTGTGTGTGTGTGTGTGTGTGTGTGTGTGTGTGTGTGTGTAAGAGAGATAGCGAGTGTGTCCTAAACTTGTGTTGCTCCATACGTGAACAAAACCCCATCGCAGGACCAAAATAAGATTCAGACTTGCAGTTTCTCGTTTAGGGAAAGCTGATTTTCTGTCATCTGTAATGTTCAGAATGGCGATACGCATCAGGAAAGGTCTGCTTGGCTGTAACTGGATTTGAGCAGCGTTCACCTGCCTGATGGGATCGATCAAGCGCGGGTCTGATGGGATCATGAGGGCGTCTAATGGCTTCAGCTGATGACATTTAGATGAAGGGCCTGATGGATGGATTGATGATTCAATAACTCGCTTTCTGTTCGATTTTAGACTCTTACCTCCTCTTCTGATGTTTACTACCATTTCTTGCTGCTTTTAGTGCCGTTTTCCCAATATAAATCTTTTTCATGTTCTCTCAGTGTGTCCTGCAGAGTCAGAGACAGACACACAGACGGCTGAACCGGTCAGGAGTATCCAGCTCATCCATCATTATTCAGTATCACCATAACATACAGAAACACACGCGCCGATTCAACCGGTTTACGTTACGGAATTATTGTAAATATTGTAATTCATGTTTAAAAACCATTTGATTCACAGCAGCGAAACACTGAGATCCGCTCAGATCCATTTCGTGAATACAACATTGAAAACAGCCATAATGCTCATCAGACATTTGTTTGACTGTTTGTGACAATTAACACATTTTTCTCATCTGTTAGTTTTAAAGCTTCTACAATACAAATATCTAAACATTTTTAAAGCTAGATGCATTTATTTGCAAATGCAAGACGCAAATAACATATACGACTAGAAGTTTTGTTTTATGATAAAGGTTTATGCTTAAAACAAGAAAAAAAATCTGAAAAATAACCTTCATTCAAAAGGAAAACAACACACGTGGTATATTGCTGAAGACGTGTTTGATGAAGAAGTGCTGCTGCTGTAGTTCCTCTGATACAGTCACTGGTTCTGTGACGATCACAATACAAGCAGAGTCAGACAATATAAACCCAGAGAATCTCACATGAATCGTGTCGACAGATTCGCTCGCAGCGTTACAGAGACATCATGCTGCACCCACGCCAGAGTCACCGCAGGAGACCAGAGAACCATCTGTCACATGACTAATGAGAAACTACACCCGCTGACACACACACACACACACACACACACACACACACACAAACAGACAGACAGACAAACACCCTCTGACACAAACACACACCTACAGACACACACACGCACGCACTCACTCACTCACTCACAAACACGCATGCACGCGCACACACACACACACACTCACTCACAAACACACACTCACCTACAGACACACACACGCACGCACTCACTCACTCACTCACTCACAAACACGCATGCACGCACACACACACACACACTCACTCACAAACACACACTCACCTACAGACACACACGCACGCACTCACTCACTCACTCACTCACAAACACGCATGCACGCGCACACACACACACACTCACTCACAAACACACACTCACCTACAGACACACACACACGCACGCACTCACTCACTCACTCACAAACACGCATGCACGCGCACACACACACACACACTCACTCACAAACACACACTCACCTACAGACACACACACACACATTCACAAACACCCATTGACACAAACACACACACACACACACACACACACACACATAAACAGACACACATAAACACCCACTGAGACACACACACACACACACACACAAACAAACACTCACACACTCACCTACAGACACACACATAAACACCCACTGAGACACACACACACAAACACTCACACACTCACCTACAGACACACAAAAAAACACACACTCACACTCATCTACACACACACACACACACACACATAAACACACACAAACACTCACACACTCACATACAGACACACACACACACACACATCTACAGACACACACACACACACACACACACACATAAACACACACACACACACATAAACACACACAAACACTCACACACACACACACACACACACACACACGTGTTCGTTTTTGTGAAAAGTGGGGACTCTCCATAGGCGTAATGGTTTTTATACTGTACTTACTGTATGTGCTATTGTCCTACACCAACCCTACACCTAAACCTACCCCTTACAGGAGACTGTGCATTTCAACTTTCCCCAAAAAAACCTCATTCTGAGTGATTTATAAGCGTTTTGAAAAGTGGGGACATGGGTCAATGTCCTGAGATGCCACCTTCACCTTGTAATACCTGCCATACCCTCGTCATTATACACATCTATGTCCTGACTTTTCACAAAAAAACGCGCACACACTTACCTACAGACACACACACACACACACACACACACACACACACACACACACACACACACTTGTTTCACTACCCTTGTGGGGACATTCATAGGCGTAATGGTTGTTATACTGTACTTACTGTATGTGCTATTGTCCTACACCAACCCTACACCTAAACCTAGACTTTCTGCATTTTTAGATTTTCAAAAAACTTCATTCTGTGTGATTTATTAGCTTGTTTGTCCGTGAGGACCTCAATTTAGGTCCCCACCGTGACACGAGTCCCCATGAGTCTGTGTGTATTCAGGTTTAAGTCCCCACCTGAATAGAAAAACAAGTACACCTACAGACACACACACACACTCAGCTACAGACACACTCACAAACACACACTGAGACACACACACAAACACTCATACACTCACCTACAGACACACACAAACACCCACTGTGACGCGCACACACACACACAACACACACTCCTTCCTTTACAAGTAGAAAAATGTAGTCTTTTACTCTTTTTACTCTGTTTGACCAGATCTTACAGAAAGATAAATATTCACTCGTTAAAGTGATGGTTCACTGTAAATGCATAATTTACTCCCTCATGTCATTCAAGCCTCTGTCTTTCCTCTGTAAAAGAAGGATGAAGCACAACACTGGACCCCACTGACCTCTGTATGGACAAAAACACTGATCATTTCTCAAAACCTCTTCATAAGAGGAAGAATGTACAGATGCAGGTTTGAACAGCATCAGCAGAGTACATGAAGTCAGAATGATCATTTTGGTTGAACATTCCATTTAACTAACACTTCCTGTGTCTGCAACGCTCACTTCCTGTCTGTCTGACACACTTGTGGTTTCTAAATATTTTAGTAACGCTGAAGGAAAATAATCCAGCAGCGGATGGAGCTCTGAATCATTTGCGTCAGGTGTTTGTTTCTCTGGATCTGTTTTCCTGTCGGACTGACTCAGGCCTGCAGATAGCGTTTGTTTACTAGCTGCTTTTTCTTCCTTTTCCTCTGTTTTCTACTCATTCTGCACACGTCAGTGATACGGTCATTCTAGATCTCGATCCCGACGGGTTTGTGTGCAGCTGGAATATCAAACAAACATGTAGTGCAGTAAAACCCCAGCGATACGAAACGACCGTCAGGTACAAAGACAGACGGCATGATGGGAAATCTCTCCTGACTGAAGGTCTTTCTCTAAAGTGAAGCTGTCAGTCCGGCAGTGAACCTCAGAGCAACGAGATCTGAGAGAAAATCAACAGGAGCAAGAGCTTCACATGAACACAAGATCTGTTTTGATTCGGGCTGTCGATGGATGCAGACATTGACTTGTGTTTGATTGGGTAAATTTGTCATATTACAGTAAATTTGTCTTATTATCAGCTGCACACAAAATCTTTTCTTGTCACACAGTTTCTGAAAGCTGTCGCTCAAACAGCAGAAGCACACACCAAATCTACAAAACCAGACACTAATTCTCAGCCTTTGACTCAGTTTTCAATCTCATAAAACACTTTTTTGCAAAATACAACACTCAATTCTCTATGCAACACACAAATAACAGGAATTAATATTATGGCAAAGGTGTTTGCAAATGTTTGCTTTTGAGATGTGTTTGTGATTTTTTGAATGCAGTGCTTCATTTTGCAAGAGATGCGAGGCATTTTGCATTTTGTGTGCAATTCTTGGATTTGTGTGTGAAGTTTTGAAAATGTGTGTAAGCAGCTGAAAAAAACTGTGAACACAATCAGGTCCAAGAAAATGAAACAACACGCTGTTGCATAATGATTAGTTTTGACCAGTTTGTGTGTAAATGTATAGCGGCGCTCATCCCTCGTCAGTGTATATTTATATATCCATTTAAATATATTTACAGTATATATATATATATATATACAGGTGCATTTCAATAAATTAGAATGTCGTGGAAAAGTTCATTTATTTCAGTAATTCAAATCAAATTGTGAAACTCGTGTATTAAATAAATTCAATGCACACAGACTGAAGTAGTTTAAGTCTTTGGTTCTTTTAATTGTGATGATTTAGGCTCACATTTAACAAAAACCCACCAATTCACTCTCAACAAATTAGAATACTTCATAAGACCAATAAAAAAAATCATTTTTAGTGAATTGTTGGCTTTCTGGAAAGTATGTTAATTTACTGTATATGTACTCAATACTTAGTTGGGGCTCCTTTTGCTTTAATTACTGCCTCAACGCGGCGTGGCATGGAGTCGATCAGTCTGTGGCACTGCTCAGGTGTTATGAGAGCCCAGGTTGCTCTGATAGTGGCCTTCAGCTCTTCTGCATTGTTGGGTCTGGTGTCTCTCATCTTCCTCTGGAGATTCTCTCTGGGGTTCAGGTCAGGCGAGTTTGCTGGCCAATCAAGCACAGTAACACTATGGTCATTGAACCAGCTTTTGGTACCTTTGGCAGTGTGGGCAGGTGCCAAGTCCTGCTGGAAAATGAAATCAGCATCTCCATAAAGCTTGTCAACAGAAGGAAGCATGAAGTGCTCTAAAATCTCCTGGTAGATGGCTGCGTTGACTGTGGACTTCAGAAAACACAGTGGACCAACACCAGCAGATGACATGGCAGCCCAAATCATCACTGACTGTGGAAACTTCACACTGGACTTCAAGCAACATGGATTCTGTGCCTCTCCACTCTTCCTTCAGACTCTGGGACCTTGATTTCCAAATGAAATGTAAAATTTACTTTCATCTGAAAAGAGGACTTTGGACCACTGAGCAACAGTCCAGTTCTTTTTCTCCACAGCCCAGTTAAGATGCTTCTGGCGTTGTCTCTGGTTCAGAAGTGGCTTGGTAGCCCTTTTCCTGAAGACGTCTGAGCGTGGTGACTCTTGATGCACTGACTCCAGCTTCAGTTCTCTCCTTGTGAAGCTCTCACAAGTGTTTGAATCGGCTTTGCTTGACTGTATTCTCAAGCTTGCGGTCATCCCTGTTGCTTGTGTACCTTTTCCTACCCAAATTCTTCCTTCCAGTCAACTTTGCATTTAATATGCTTTGATACAGCACTCTGTAAACAGCCACACCTTTCAGTAATGACCTTCTGTGACTTACCCTCTTTGTGGAGGGCGTCAATGATCGTCTTCTGGATCATTTCCAAGTCAGCAGTCTTCCCCATTATTGTGGTTTCAAAGAACAAGAGATACCCAGAATTTATACTGTAGGGATGGTCATTTATTCAAACTCAAATGTAAATATTCTAATATTTTGAGATACTGATTTTTGACTTTCATGAGCTGTAAGCTCTAATCATCAAAATTAAAACAAAAAAACTTTTGAAATGTTTTACTTTACATGCAATGAATCTAAAATATATGAAAGTTTCACTTTTTGAAATAACTTAGAAGAAAAAATGAACTTTTTCATGACATTCTAATTTATTGAGATGCACCTGTATATGCAGCAGATTGAACATCATTCACTCAACAAATAATAGTAACAAAAGCCTACAGTAAGCCTATAAAACAAACAATTGTTTTCTAAACTCTTCAGATTCTCTTTTTTTTTTTGAAGGACTTGAGTATTTGGGCTCCTGCTGAACCTCAGCTCTTAAAGAAGAGCTCAAACACTGAAGTCCTGTGGCGCGAGACGCTCGTCCAGCTCATTCATCAGCGCAGAATCTCTTTAAACTCACGATGAAACGGAAGCAGACAGTTCTTTTCTTTCATGCTGTGTGCAAAACAGACTATCAAGAGTAGGATATAGACTTGATTTTATCTGCCAGTTGTTGATTGGATGTTCAGATGTGGGCATGGCATTTAAAAATGGAGGCGGAGTTTGCAGTGGATTATAAGAAAGGGGCGGCGTTAAAGAACCGTAACACTGTAACCGCTTCCAGAATTAAATACTGAGGGTGCTTCAGAAATTAGTGAATGTGCTCTAGCCTCAGTGCACATACATTTCCACGTATATTTTTGTCCCGTTCATTGCTCTGTCAAGTGTGAATCTCAAAACTTTGCAGCGTGTATGTGGCTGAAAAACAAAAGTGTTATACAAATTCTGAATGGATTATATATTGCTTAGAAAGCACACAAAGAGCACCCCCTTTATAATCACTAAAAAGCTGTCTCTCGTTTTAGTTCATCGCAATCTCATGAAGTTTTGTTATAATGAGAGGATTCGCGAGTTTGCAAAACTCAGCACTGGACAAAAACTCTGATGGATTGTAAATTAAACACCTCTGATTGTCAATTGTGTTCAGTAAATTAACAGATATGTCTGTGATTGGCTACACTGCTCAACGCTGCAAAAAACACAATGTAAACATTTTGACGCTCTCCAGAGCGCAAACACAAATATGCACTGGATAGTTTGCCAGATCTGTTTCGCTAGTATGATAGTGAATAGAATATCTTGAGTTTTTCCTGTGGGTGCTTGAGCTGAGGCGTCTGTGATTGGAGGAGACGTATACATCACCAGAGAGAAAACTGACATTCACTGCAGATCCAGGTATGTAGTAGTCATTTTGATTGTAAATAACAAGGTTAAAAATTATTTTTTTTAAAGTGCACAGATGAATTACTCACAATAATATCTATAACATGCATTTAGAAAACAGATATATAGGGTGAATATTTATTTCATGCCAACTTTAACATTAGAGATCTGCAGCTTTGATTTACAGAATGCGCTTTAACATTTCAGTCTGAAAATCAAAATGCACTCAGTGAGCTGCGTGAAGCACCATGTGTTTCTCAATAAAAACATTACAAAACAACCTGAAATCATCCATTCCTCAAAGTCTAATGAAGCATTTCTGTCCTTCTGCATGATCAAAAACATGCTTAACCATAGTGTGTGTGTGTGTGTGTGTGGGGGAAAAACTTCAGAAAATGTCCTCACAAAAAAAACCCCAGTAAAACATGGAAAAGTGACTTGAGAAAAGTGAAGTGAGAAGTCTGACGCTTCATCCCTTTTCTCTCTGAGAGCTCATTAATCAGTGTTTACTAGCAGAGATCTCGTCATAATGAAGCACAGAAACACTACTATCAATAACAGCTGCGTTAACCACAGAATTACCCATCATCTGTCGTTCTCCAACAGTTAAGCAGTGAAATATCAGTGAACAGAGCTGAGAGCAGAGAAACACACACACATGCAATCGTGCAGCACTTCACACGCGTGTCACTCACCGTCTGTGAAGCTTGTGTCATGATCAGATGAGCGTGTGCTACCTCTAAACACACGGCAACATTTACAAAGCCAGAGCTGAGACTGAGACGCTACAGAGACAGACGGAGGAGGAGGAGGAGGAGGAGGAGGGAGAGAAGAGGACAAACCCATTCAACTCAGAAGAGGAGAGGAGAGAACAAGAGAAGAGAAGATGAGAGGAGAGAAGCATCTTTACCTGCTGCTGCTTGCGTCTCCATCAGAAACCTGAAGAAACAGATGAAGAACACTTACGGCTATTCACGTGATTGACAGCTGTCATCAACACGTCACAGAAACCTTGTGCATTCATGAGCCATTAATCACGGTTTGTTAATTAAACATGCTCGTTTGGGCGGTGACATGACGAATGTGAAGACCAGCTCTTGACATATTTGCATTAGTGCTGTCAAACGATTAATCGCGATTAATCGCATCCAAAATAAAGGTTTTTGTTTACATAATATATGTATGAGTACGGTGTTTATTTATTGATTTCTCTGTGTACTGGAAGCTGTGACACTAAAACAAATTCCTTGTATGTGCAAACATACTTGCCAATAAATCTCTTTCTGATTCTGATATAGTGCTTTTAACAACACAGATTGTGTCAAAGCAGCTTTACGGTATTAAACAGGAAAATAGTGTGTCAATAATGCAAAAGGACAATAGTAAACACTCAAGGCATTTTCAGATTCTCAAAACACTTCATTCTGTATGATTTATAAGCTTGCTTCCTCATGGGGAACAAAAAAATGTCCCGACAAGGTCAACATTTACTGGTATTACTATCCTTGTGGGGACATTTGGTTCCTATAATGCAGAGAAAACCAGGTACACACACACACCGTCGTTCTGCAGTTTCACTGCACACACTCCTCGAGCAGCATTAATCTGAGACTAGCGTTTCCTGCAGAATATCTTCATAACACACAAACCAAAACTGTCATATGGCAACAGTCAACTATATTCACAAACACTGCGTAACTCCGCTCACAGATGAAAGCCCATCATTCCCCGTCACACACTGTTTCCTTAATGCATTTATTTCTGAGCGATAAAATCCTGTCACGCACACACTATTATCTGGAAGGTCTGAGAAATCCGCCCACCGGAGCTGAATCAGCCCAGACTCACTATGCTTTGCTTCAGTTTGGTCTCACTGTCTGTAATGCAACAGGGAGATTATTCTTCTTCCATTCAGAAACACACAGTTGCTATGGCAGTTACTCGATCTGCAATTCGTGTTGTTTCTATAGTTTTAGCACCGCGCAGCCTTTATGATTGGCATTTGAGAAGGAGCACTTCCATAAAAAAAAGATCAAATGAATTATTAATACGGCTGCTGTTCCCCGGCAGATGAGAGAAGTGTGTCCAGACAGCGGCAGCTTCAGTGTGAATAATAGGAAACGCTGTTGTATTTTTAATAAGTGCTGTCACAGAACAGCGATGGGCTCGATTACTCCTCTGACCTCAAAATAATCTTTGATAAGATGCATCGTACATTGTTTTAAAGGACAATATATTTTATTAAGTCAAGTGACTTGCATTTGGTGGCTTGTCATATCAATACAGCAGAAGAATCCAAAACAGCTCCCTTAGAAAGTAAACAAAGAGCAACAGGAATAAATGACCGATCAATGAATCACTCCTTAAAATCATCTAGTGCCGGATTATTAATGACTCCTGAATTTAGTTTAGTCACTATAGGGTGCCAGGGCTTTTGGTGTTGTGACTCCCAGGTTGTGCTCTGTCTCAAGACATCCGTGTTTTCCAAAGTTATGGAAAAACAGTGTTTGGGTTGCCTTCCTTCTGATCCCAACGTTACGAAAGAGTGAATTAACTTTATTTTTAATGAAGATCCAGACCGCATCAGTAAGAACTCGGTCTTTTGTTCACTTAATTTTACTCAAAATTATCCATTTGTATTTTATGCCAAAAATTGTTAGAATATTAAGTAAAGATCATGTTCCATGAAGATATTTTGTAAATTTCCTACCATGAATATATGAAAACTTCATTTCTGATTAGTAATATGCATTGCTAAGAACTTCATTTGGACAACTTTAAAGGCGAATTTCTCAATATTTTGATTTTTTTTGCACCCTCAGATTCCAGATTTTCAAATAGTTGTATCTCGGCCAAATATTGTCCGATCCTATGACGTATAAATCTCAATTTTAAAAAATGGACACTTTTGACTGTGGTCTAGGGTCACATTTATGCATTTTTGACCTAAATCACAGCAGCTTCCTTCTATGAGGAATGTAGACTCTCAAACATACTCAACTATTAGCCAATCACAGCAGTGGACATTTACGTCCGAGTCTACAATCCTCCACACTTATTCAAACAGAGTGTTCTGATGAGGGGGGTTAAAAACAGGACAGAAAATAGCCTATTACTTCTAAATTAGATGTTTTTTGATGTAAAAGTCTTGATAACATTATAAGTGGAATTACCACTCACCATATCACCGCTCGCAGCAGGTCTCGGGAGCGAGGTGGTTCGGTACGGTGGCCGTGGTGCTCCGTCTGACCACTTTGAAACAGGACTCGGGCATCTGCGAGAAGATTCGCCACACAGCTGTAAGGTTCTCTTTTCCACGTCTCGTGAAAGCGTGGAGATCACTTCATCTTCCCTCCTCACTCGGTCTATGTCAGTCTCTAGGTAGGTCCTTCCTAACATTTCCATTTCCTCTTGAGTTCTTCTCAGGGTTTCGCTGGCGTCCAGAATCTTGCAGCTCGGCATGCACTTGGCCCACTTGTACAGGTTACTGTCCCTGGAATCACAGCCACTGGAACCAAACCAAGGACTGGAAACTGGGGTTGGGTTTAAGCATGGGAGAGATGATGTTTGTGGCTCCTTCTGACGGATAGGCGCTCCGAAGGCTTGCAGACACTCAGGCTTCAGGACCCTACATGATACCTCGTCAAGAAACTGAGAAAACTTGAGCTTCTCTTCAATCTTCTGCTCTAAGTCTGATGACGCCGTTGAAGCAGCGGAGGTTCCCTGACTCGACGATGAATCCCTGTGCTCTGCATCGACCTGCTCCGCTCCCTCCTGGCTCTCCGATCCCATCACACTGCCCTGGCAGCTGTCGGAGTTCTGGTAGCCCGTCTCGGAATCGCTCGTACCTTCGGGTCGACTTGCAGAGCCGGCACGCACCCGGAAAACCTCCTCGCTGTGCTGCTTAATAGAGCTGCGCAGCAGACAAGTGGCTCCAGAGCTCCAGCTGTTGGTGTCCCAGCTGTCGTCCTCGCTGGAGCTCCGGAGGCTTGGGCTGGAGCTCCGGAGGCTTGGGCTGGAACTCCGCAGAGTCGAGGAGGTCGGAAAGCTCTTGAGGCTGGTCACCGAACCCTTTAGGCTCGACAGGGAGCCTTGCAGGCTGGAGATGGAGCACTTCAGATTGGAGGTGGAACCAGGCTTGTGCAGGGTAGGTGAGGAAAGGCTGAATGGACAGCGTGTCTGTGGCTCTTCATCCAGGTCGCTCTGGCATCCCGAGAACACTGGACAAGAAGCCGTGGATGAACAGGAGCCATGCTCCTGCCTTCCAGACGCCGTCTTGAGCCTCGGCTGCCTCTTTAGAGTGGACACCGTCCCGTTGACCGTAACCCCTCTTCCAGTTTTCGATGAGCCGTTCTGCATTTTCGCCTCCGTTATTGCTGTGTGTAGAAAACTGGACCATGATGAGCTGGGCTGGCCAGATTTCGACAGCTTTAAAGCCCCGATCCTCGATCGCACAGTCGCCCTAGATGCATTTACCTCCCGTGACGAGCGGCTGAACTCTGTGAGCGTGACACACTTTCTCAAACGCTCTCTCTTGGCTCTGCAGGGACAAACGCATACAGCTGTTAAAACATGCAGCAGATGCACCGGTCACTTTTCTAAATATGGACACAAAGGTGAAAACACAATCTTTCCTGGTGGCGAACAAACCTTCCATATGTGTTCGGATAGAGTTCTGGTTAACTTTCCAGGTCAGTTGCTCTTTAGAACAGGCCATTGATCATGATGCCACGTGATGGACGGGATGTGGGGCAGAACTTGAGTTCCATAAATCGATTCCTCATTGGAGTTGTTGTTTACCATGTTAGAGCCAGCTCTGTGTGAGCAGTATGGCAGGTTGATGATGTCTTTATGTTTTAGATTAAATTACAGGCTACAAGCTGCTGGTTTGCGTGTAGTTTAATGGAGCATCAGAGCCGTGTGCAGCTGAACTAAAGTGAAGAAATTAAGAACATTCAAAGTGATGATGTAAACAACTAACTGCAGTATATATTCAGAGTAGACTTGGGATAGCAGGTGTGGAAAAGGGAATGTGAAGTGAAAATATACATTGAAACTGTAGGCACAATCATTTCAATCTCAAAGCTGCAGCAAACACACATAAAGGAAAACTGATCTATTTGTGTTAAAGAGATGGTATGGATTTGACACCACATCCTCTTTTTCCTGGACATTTACATTTAGTCATTTAGCAGACGCTTTTATCCAAATGAGGACAATGGAATCAATCAAAATAAACAAAAGAGCAATGATATGCAAGTGCTATGACAAGTCTCGGTTAGCTTAACGCATTACACGTAGCAATTAATTCTATAATAAATAAAAAGAAAAAAGATAGAATAGAAAAAGAATAGAGCAAGCTAGTGTTAGAGGCCTTTCTTTTTTGCTTTTTGTTAATTGTATAATAAATAAAAAGAAAATAAATAGATAGAACACAAAAAGAATAGAGAAGCTAGTGTTAGTTAGTTAGTTTTTTTTTTTTTTGGACATGCCAGGATTTGCATATTGTCTAAACTGTCCAGGTTTTGGCTTTGTGTTCCTATTGTTTTCATGCTTGGTGGAGGTAATGACTGAAAAGTAGTTTGACCAGTAGCATTCAGGTATTGTACATAATCAACCAATCGTGGCATGGGAGACTATATGGAATCTACAGAGAACAGCCAAAGCAAATTAAATACACGTACATATAATGGATAAAGACTACAGAGAGACTGTCAACAAGAGATCAAAGCCAAAACCCACATTTTAGGCAATTTAGAAATCCCAGCCAGGACATATGTGGGGGAAAAAGAGAACATGATCATTCAGTCATCATTTACTGTTCCTCATGTTGTTTCAAACTTGAATGGCTCTCTTTCTTCTGTGGAACATGAAGATATTTTGAAGAACACTGGGAACCAAACAACACTGGAGTCCATAGACTGCCATTATATGGACAAAAAGCATTTTGTGTTGCACAGAAGACAGAAAGTCATACAGGTTTGGAGCAACATGAAAGCTAGTGAATGATGACAGCATGATCTTTTTGGGTGAACAACCCACTTAAGATGGCCAATTCGGTATCTGATTAAAGAAAATGTAGTGCTGTATTGACTAGTGGCAGTCTGAAGGCTGAAACTAAGAAACATCTGGCCTACTGGGCACCTATAAAACATATATTTCATAGTCTCTTGGGTCAGTGAATGCCTATGGAGTCACATAAATTTAACAGACAATTAAATGGAGCATTGTTTAGAATGAGTGATGGCTGAGTGAGAGAGGCCGGCGGATTCATCGATAGACACGTCAATAGACCCTTAAGCAATATGCTGAGCAGACATGGAGAGTTCAGCACAAAAGAGTCTGTCTCACACACATAAACACTGAACATCTTGCCGAGGATGATCTCAGATGACGTCCGATCCGAGCTGCTGTTTGCATGCAGATGTAAGTCATTAGTATGCAGAGATGAGGCTAAACAAACACCAACAGAGTGCATAAAACCTCTGCAGACTGAGAACATTAATATCACACGCATTTTACCTTTTTTGAATAGTCGGGGTTATCTGAGCATGCATGTGATAGATAATATGGATTGGCCAGTTTCTTTCATTTTCATCTGCCACACAACTGTAGAAATCAATAGACATAAGAAAGATTAGATTAGTGTGTGAGGCGCGTGGTATCTTTTTGGCACAGTTTTCCTTGTTTCCTTCATTTTTCTATACTCTATGTAAAAATCAACCTTAAAAGATCTCAAGGGAAATTTCAGCTGCTGCGAGAGCCGCTCATTAAAGTCAATGGAGCAAAACCTCCTGTAGTGCGAGAAGCGTACACGGATGATCGCTGTTTGTTTTATGCTTTAGTGATGATCAATAACTGTCTTAAAGAAACCAATGAAGAGATTCAGAAGCAGAAATCAGATACTCAGAAACTTCTGTGCATGTGTCTTTACTGTGTTTATAATCTGTACGATCAGCTGATGAACTCAGACTTCAGATGATTTGTCTCGTCTCGATACCTCATTCACATTACATGCATGCATTTGTCCGATGCTTTTACCAAACCAACTTGGTTTGCAATGCATGACTGAACATTTTTTCAATTTAATGCATTAACTGAAAAAATATATGCAATGTATGCTTGTATGCAATGCAGTTCTCTGAATCCAATCCATGGGTGGCCCTCGTTAACCTGAGTCTTGAGTCAGCATGATCAAAATTCAGTGATCATCTCTGGTATTAATGAGTTTTTAGATGATTTGTGCTGTCTCAGTTCCTCAGTGTCAATGCTGACGTCAGTGTGGAGATTGCTGTAGGAAAATGTCAGTGCAGATATCAGGGATGTCCTCTCTGATTCATGTATAACCTCAGCACGGATTTAATTATACTGCAGTGACTCCAAACTTCAGAACAAACTTGAGAACTCATTAGTCACCTTGCCAAAAGTGAAGTTGATTAATGTGTGTCTACCTGATCACAATCACATTTCTTCATCCACAGCGACAACAACACAATCATACTAATATACTTTTAAAATATTTACTCGATTGAGCACAGCCGTATTTAACACTGAGCAGTCTATGAAACGTTTCGGATGTCAGCTTTTAATTGATCGATCACACCTGAAATACTGTAAATTAAGTGTAGTTTGTGCACTTTCCTAGTATTTATTGCATCAGAGCAGCTGTGAGCAAGCCAAAGTTTTCACAATTGTTTTATTTTCTGCACTTTACATCATTCGTGTTGCACTGCTGCATTTCATTTCCTTGTACTCGTAAAACTGTGAAAACAGCACCGTATGGCAACGATATCAAGATCTCATGCATTAATGTATGCAGTCCTCTTCTCTTTTGGGATAATGCTATGAAATGAATGCAGTTGTTTAATGAAGGATCTGTGGGGGGTCATGACCTTTCACACTCCTCTCATTTGCATATCTCAATATTTAGCATATCTCTTTTGTCAAGTGTGCTTCAGCGGCCTCTAGTGGACACAATGAAGCTGCTGCTAATATTCTGTGTGTCAGACACTCATAAAATGATCGTGTTATAATATGAGATGAGAACTAGGGCGAAGCATTGATTTTGACATTGGTGGGAACATAACAGCAGACAACTACTCCAACATTTTCACATTTATGATAGACTTTTGACCACAGTTTCGTGTCATCTAAAGTCTTCATTTATAGCTATGCTAGCTAACATACTCATAATTCATAAAGAGAGCTTTTTATTTTAGCATATTCTTTAGACAATAATACACAATTTATGTAAAGCAAACCACACAACAGCAGCAGTTTTAAAGATGATTTATTTGAATTGTTTTACTACTTAAAAGAGAATATAGCGAAATGTAACTTATTTTGTGTTTCCTGCTATGTTTCACATACATAAACAAAAATCTGGATCTAAATCTCTCTTTTATTTATTTAAAGTTGATCTAGACAAGCATATGAAACTATCCAAAGTTCTGTTCGTCTGAAAGCAGTGAAAACTGCATCTCTGTATGTGTGTCCTCTTAAGGTGTAAATTTATTACTTTTTGTTTGTTTGTTTGTTTGTTTTTTGTTAACCATGGTTTTACTACACAAGTACAAAATCATGGTTACTGCACTTTTACTATAATAAAATGATTTGTATGTGTGTATACTTTCTTTTATAACTGGTTTGATGTTTTGAACTGTTTGATAAAAAAGAAAGAAAGAAACCAGAAAAATGTTTGGAGATACGCACTCTGAAATCTCGCTCTGAATCAAAAGATTTGTGAATCCGGTCTGAAGTTCTGATTCTGGGTTTTATACGTGCTTTTGTTTGAGATATTTTTAAGAGTTCCAACAAAACAGAATAGCTCAGGCAAGAATAAATTACAAGGTTCTCTAGAGCATAACAGAGCATAAAGAGAAGAGAAAAATTATAAATAGATCATAAAAAATAAATAAGTCACAGTTGAGAATATTCAGAGATTTACAGTCATTCAGTTTTCTGCTTTTCGTCATCACAGCAAATTCTTTAGGAAACTGTAGGCATTATTCAAAGTTAAATTAGCATAGTTCAAACACATATAAGAATGCAGCATTTATGCCAAAAATTATTTCACAAGTTTATGCCATTTTTTGAGTGAAGGAAATGTCTAAACAGCACATCAAAATATTTTTCACTGGATAAAAAGTTAAAGTAGGCCTACTGAAAAATCTCTTATGATATCTGTTCACAACTCTTGTAGTAGTAGTAATAATCATATTAATTCCAGTAGTATAAAATTTTATTCCAGTACATCTTAATTTTGTGACATGAGCAGATACAGTGAATATAATGACAAACTAATGTCTGCATGTGCATTTAATAATCATCACTGCTGTCATTAATCATTTAATATCAGATGTGTGAGGCGGTCACTATTTTGCTTTATTATCAGCATCTGACAGTGCAGATCTTTACACAGAAGCACACAGACACGCATCCATGCAGTCAGTGATCTCGGAGAGCAGCGTGATGTTATTACAGTAAAACACTGTGAGCAGAATCAGTGTAATGAGTGTAATGAGAGTGAAGCTCACCGCAGGCTGTTTATGGACACACCTGCTGTTAGATCATGTTCTCCGTGAGATAGCGGGGTCTAATTCTCTCTGATATATCAGTGTGTGTCTGAAAATAGAGCAGGAGAATGTGGTGCTCCTTCTGTTGCCATGACAACCGCTGCCTGCATATGTATAAAACTGGCTCGTATCCACCAGGACCCAATTATTTTTCAGAGGTACGACACACAAAAGAGACGCACTGATGAACAGAATACAGCAACATCAGTCCCTGTGAACATCATATGCATCACACACATATCTCTGTGAGAATGAGAAATCTGAATGAGTTCTGAGGTGTATACACTGTAAACCAGGTAAATATTAAAAACATGAAGAGTTTCCAGCTGCTGCAGGTGCTTATAATGAGCCGTTTCTGATAGTTTAGCTGTGATGGTCCCATCTGAAGACTTTAGTGTGGATGACAACCACTGTCTGAGATCACACACACACACACACACACACACACAAGCGCTTTATGAAATGAGTAACTAAATGCTTTGATGCTTTGAATCAATAATCTTCACAGACTGGAAATCTGTGTTTCTTCATAAACCGTGTATACGATCAGACGCTCTTATGACTGAAGCTCAGAGATCTGGAGGTTATTGTACAGTAGATACAGTTAAACCTTTCATCTCTATGTGTGATTATAAGATAATCCTTCTCTAATCGAACTCTTGCTTTCATCTTTAAACAGACTTTCTGATGATGTTTCCTTTGACAAACACATGCTGTTTTGGACCCCATTGACTTTCATTGTGTGAACAAAAACAGTTCTGTAAAATATCTGCTTTTGTGTCAAACAGAAAATCTAATGATTTTGTGTGAACTATGCCTATATGTGATCTTATGAAATAACATTGTAGATATGATATAGAAACATGCTGCAATTACATATATTTCAGAAGCTTATAAAAACTATCCATCACACTTTAGTTTTATATCATTAGACTTAATGATCAATATTTCAAAATAGATAAAAATAACAATCTTCAATCTGTATTGTCCTCGTCCTCGTGGATGAAGTTTAATTGTCTTGTGAATCTTCTGTGTCAGATTAGAAATCTCATTTTCTAATCACTGATGTCAAACAAAGACAGATGAAGATTGAGATCGTATTAATTTGTGCAATTACAGTGCAACTTCCAGTTAATATTCAAGTATAGTCTGCCAATTTAGACTCAATTAAGACTCATAATTATCATCAAACAGGCGTCAGACGTCAATCTCAGTCTGATCAAATACTGTGTGTGTCATTCACAGCGCAGTGACTGTAAAAACATGAGCACGTGGTAATTATCTCACCGCACGAGGCTTTCATTCATCGCTGCTTTAACACTAATGATGTGAGTGTTAATGAAGCAAACACAGAAACTGCTGCTCAAAACTACTGACCCCACAGAATCACTGCTCCTTATCAAAGGAAATGCTTTAAAATCGCTCAGAAACCACTGATGCACAAATGAACTGCTTAGCCAGGTCTCATGAAAATGCGTATAAATAGTACGCCAAATAAAAACAGAAACTCGTGGTATTTATACGCAAAAATGTACTTTGGCGTGTATATAATACGCTGTTATCGCGTGCATATGATACAAGATTTGTTGTATAAACAGTACGCCAAATCGAAACATAAACTTGTGAAACTGAAAAAAAAAAAAAGTTAATGAAGTCAGCTTTGATTAAAACAAGAACAAATATCTGCTGATGCAGTCAGAAAACAAACTTAATTCAAAGTGAAAACAAGTTTATTTTTCAGAACCCATCAGCACATATTTATTCTTGTTTTAAGCTTAAACTCACTTCTTTTTTATCAATTGTATTATTTGTCAATATCTATTTCTTAATATTGATACGTTTCTCAGAATACAAGACTTAATATCTATTGTTATGTTGCATCTCCAGTATTTACATATGTGACCCTGAACCACAAAACCAGTTATAAGAGTCAATTTTATGAAATTGAGATTTACACATCATCTGAAAGCTGAATAAATAATCTCTCCATTGATGTATGGTTTGTTGGACAATATTTGTCTGAGATACAACTATTTGAAAATCTGGAATCTGAGGGAGCAAAAAAATCTAAATATTGAGAAAATCACCTTTAAAGTTGTTCAAATGAAGTTCTTAGCAATGCATATTACTAATCAAAAATGAAGTTTTGATATATTTACGGTAGGAAATTTACTAAATATCTTCATGGAACATGATCTTTTCTTAATATCCTAATGATTTTTGGCATAAAAGAAAAATGGATCATTTTGAGCCATACAATGTATTGACTAAATATACCTGTGCTGCTTATGACTGCTTTTGTGCTGCAGGGTCACATGTTTGTGTTGGAAAACAAGAAAATGATTTTTGCAGTACAGTGTTCACTTCTTAGTGTTGTTCATGTTGATCTGTTCATTCTCCTTTTGTTTGGCTCACAGTTCATGTCTGGATGTCCATTTAACTCTCCAGTAAGACTAATGTTATTCCAGTTTCTATTCATATGGAAAAATGCATGTTGGTGCTTTTTAATGCAGACGTAATGAATCAGAGATTGTGATGATCTCCTCACATAATTTATAATTACTGTCTGTTTCCAGATCAGATGCTGTGTTTCACACTGAGCTGTTAAGAGCGAGACAGACGGAAGGAGAGACGATTCAGTGAACTCTGTCTGCAGATCAATTCATCTTTCCATCCTGACGAATCCTCAGGTTTGTGGTTCTGCAGGTCGAGCTCAATTTCACACAGACAGATTTTAAACGATTGGGTTTTTATCATCATTTGGTGCTTACGGTAAAAATGAACTCACATCTAAGAGTTTCACAGGGAATTTGAGAAATGTAAATCAAACCTGTGCTCAGAGCTGAAATGAGATGTTGAGCAAATCTCAATCGCTTGATTGTTTATCAGAATGTAGCTCTATTATCGGCCAGCTCTAATCTGATAAATGCGACTATAAGGCATGAAGATATTAAGATATTATAAACATTAACCTCATGAATTTCTGTAAAGCAATGCACTATATAAATACGCTGAACTTGACTTGATGTTCAATCAAACACTGAGCGACATAATGCTTCATCCTCAATCCATCTATCATATTACACAGATAGAGACACCTGCAGGACTCTGATATCATCATCATCATCATCCTCCTTTGTGCATCGTTCCTATGGCAACACGACACGGATGGAAGAAGTGAATGGAGCCGCAGCAGCGTTTTGCCCTCATTCTGTTGTTTTTACTGCTGAATCCTGATGCTTCATTATTGGAAACACACACGTCTCGCATGATGAATGAGAGCCGGCTTATGAAATTAAGTATGCCGTCATGGCAGCTGCGTTTTACACACACACACACACACATACGCACGCATGAAACAATCTGAAGTCCCTCCACAGGAAGCTCCTCTAGGGAATGAAATCAATAGCTTTATATTCCTGCAATCAATGAATCGCCCTGCGGCTCTGAATAACAGATGCAAACAAACACTCAACGAGAATTAGTTAAAGGGCAGCAGACATGATTCACAGAAATATGAGATTGACACATGTCAGAGGTGAAATACACACACACACACACACACACACATGTTGGTATTTGTGGTTTATGGGGACTCTCCATAGGCGTAATGGTTTTTATACTGCACAAATTGTATTTTCTATCACCCTACACCAACCCTACACCTAACCCTACCCCTTACAGAAAACTTTATGCATTTTTAGATTTTCCAAAAACTTAATTCTCATAAAGCTTGTTTCCTCATGGAGACCAAAAAAATGTCCCCAAAAGGACAAAGATTTTGGATATTGCCATCTTTGTGGGGACATTTGGACACCATAACAGTGAATACCAGTACTCACACACACACACACACACACACACACACTCACACATACACACTCACACTCACACACACCATGGTACTGATGGCATTCTGCAGAACAGCTTGAACAGGTTTTACTTCTGTAAAGGTCACGCTGAACCTGAGAGGAAGAACACGTTACACTGCTGTTCATTAAACGTGAAGGTACTGACTATTTTATTCTCATCTTTCTGCATTTCTCCACAGATTCAGCAGAAACAGCTGGAGAACAGTTTCTCTGAATGATGTAAGACTACTGTAACTCCATCATATTTAGGGGACGATGTGAACGAGAGCCTCCTAAAAGACCTACGGACCAATGTTTTCCAGTTACGACAGGAACAGATCTCTCCTCCGGTTAGATTTTCATTCAGAGTGAGTTTGTGTCGATGTGACATACTATAGTTTCACAAGTTATTATTTCTGAGGGTTATGAAATGTTCTGCATTCGACACAAACTCTGCTCTGTCAGCAGCTCCGTTTGCATCATTTACATTTGGCAGACATTTTCATGCAAAGTGACTTACACTGAATTCAAGATATACAGGTGCTGGTCATATAATTAGAATATCATCAAAAAGTTGATTTATTTCACTAATTCCATTCAAAAAGTGAAACTTGTATATTATATTCATTCATTACACACAGACTGATATATTTCAAATGTTTATTTCTTTTAATTTTGATGATTAGAGCTTACAGCTCATGAAAGTCAAAAATCAGTATCTCAAAATATTAGAATATTACTTAAGACCAATACAAAGAAAGGATTTTTAGAAATCTTGGCCAACTGAAAAGTATGAAAATGAAAAGTATGAGCATGTACAGCACTCAATACTTAGTTGGGGCTCCTTTGCCTGAATTACTGCAGCAATGCGGTGTGGCATGGAGTCGATCAGTCTGTGGCACTGCTCAGGTGTTATGAGAGCCCAGGTTGCTCTGATAGTGGCCTTCAGCTCTTCTGCATTGTTGGGTCTGGTGTCTCTCATCTTCCTCTTGACAAGAGATTCTCTATGGGGTTCAGGTCAGGCGAGTTTGCTGGCCAATCAAGCACAGTAACACTATGGTCATTGAACCAGCGTTTGGTACCTTTGGCAGTGTGGGCAGGTGCCAAGTCCTGCTGGAAAATGAAATCAGCATCTCCATAAAGCTTGTCAACAGAAGGAAGCATGAAGTGCTCTAAAATCTCCTGGTAGATGGCTGCGTTGACTGTGGACTTCAGAAAACACAGTGGACCAACACCAGCAGATGACATGGCAGCCCAAATCATCACTGACTGTGGAAACTTCACACTGGACTTCAAGCAACATGGATTCTGTGCCTCTCCACTCTTCCTCCAGACTCTGGGACCTTGATTTCCAAATGAAATGTAAAATTTACTTTCATCTGAAAAGAGGACTTTGGACCACTGAGCAACAGTCCAGTTCTTTTTCTCCACAGCCCAGGTAAGATGCTTCTGACGTTGTCTCTGGTTCAGAAGTGGCTTGGTTGCCCTTTTCCTGAAGATGTCTGAGCGTGGTGACTCTTGATGCACTGACTCCAGCTTCAGTTCTGTCCTTGTGAAGCTCTCCCAAGTGTTTGAATCAGCTTTGCTTGACAGTATTCTCAAGCTTGCGGTCATCCCTGTTGCTTGTGCACCTTTTCCTACCCAAATTCTTCCTTCCAGTCAACTTTGCATTTAATATGCTTTGATACAGCACTCTGTAAACAGCCACACCTTTCAGTAATGACCTTCTGTGACTTACCCTCTTTGTGGAGGGTGTCAATGTTCGTTTTCTGGATCATTGCCAAGTCAGCAGTCTTCCCCATTATTGTGGTTTCAAAGAACAAGAGATACCCAGAATTTATACTGTATGGATGGTCATTTATTCAAACTCAAATGTAAATATTCTAATATTTTGAGATACTGATTTTTGACTTTCATGAGCTGTAAGCTCTAATCATCAAATTAAAAGAAATAAACATTTGAAATATATCAGTCTGTGTGTAATGAATGAATATAATATACAAGTTTCACTTTTTGAATGGAATTAGTGAAATAAATCAACTTTTTGATGATATTCTAATTATATGACCAGCACCTGTATGTTTGATCATTTCATGCAATCCCTGCGAATCAAACCCATGACCATAATGCTCTCTGTTTGAGCTACAGGAACATGAAACTCAACTCATCCTCTTCTTCTGCTCATGCATTCTGCTCTGGCTTGTTTCCTAGTCTCGCTTTCTAATAAACCTGGCATTGTACACTGTGAATATTACTGGATATGTGACAAATTGTTTATCCTTCTCTATTGTGTATCATTTTGGATAGAAGCCTCTCCTAAATGCATAAATGTAAATGTTATTTAAAAGCCAAAATGTGGTTGCTGTTTCTAAAACGATCACCACAAATCTTTAACATTACACATGCTAACTTTATTAGTTCTTACAGGCATCCTTCTGCGATTATATCCACAGATAACTCAAGTGCTCATCTGCTCTCAGTTTCATGTCCTGGCATGAAAATTGCACTTTGCCTTGGCGCTCACATGCCAATTGGATTAGATGAAGTTCACAGCCCTGCACCTATGAATAGAAACCAATCTGACTTTTGTCATGGTCATGTGTCAGGAATCACTGGAGGATTTTCCCACAAACTCATCATCTACATCAGTGTAGTCAGCGAGTACTGAAATTCTCAACAGTTTTGTCAGAAAGGTTTGATTTTAAGCTGGGCTTGGGAAAAAAACTCTTGGTTCTGCCAGAGCAAGATTAAACTCAAGAAAAATGAACATCCTTTGTGTTGCTTGAGGAAAGCACATTGATCTGCCCTGGACTCATTGAGCTGATTTAGTAAGTTGTTCCTGCAGCGTTTCAATGGAGGTCTTCAATGTTCTTCAGTCTTTGTGTTTAACATAAGCTCGACCTCAATTAAAAGAGCTGCGATTGATACCCAAGAGCTCATTTTTCCCTTTAAGTGTTTCTGGAAGAGTATGAGAGGCGTCTCTTGGCTGGAAAACAGCACGTTTATTGGAGGTCGTGTGTGATGTTTGGCTTGATGGCTGTGTGAATCGGCTGGCATTGATTTGTCATCACTCAAACTGACCTGCTGGTTCTCTTTTTTCAGCACACCTGTTGAAGTAAACCTGTAGATCCTTCCTCTGTATAATAAGGGTGGTTTCTTCTGATGAATAAATATTAATTATAGTAGTTTAATTAATTGTGAACCAATGAGTCTCATCAAAGTAGGATTGAGTAGCATTTGGGGACAAACCTAATTATCCCCAGTCATGCAATTGATCTTTCAATACAGGTGTTTTTCAGAATCCCTCCAGATACGAATCACAGATGTACAGCCTCTTCAGTAAAGGTGTGGAATATCTAATGATCCGTCCCTCAGCGGCTGGTTATTACGCTCACAGCTGTAAATCTACAGCACATTTACAGCAGACTCCATCAAAGTGTCAAGACTGAATCGACCTCTTTTTATTTTATGCCACAGTTACATGTCATTTATTGTCAGCCGTCTCTCTGCAGGTTGTATCAGTAAATGACACAGATCTCAGAGGTTTATAAATAAAATGAGCATGCACAATTCTCTAGCATCATTAAGGTGCCTGTCCTGCTGAGTTATAATTACTCCAAATGAAGGCCAGAGAGGCCGAGCGTCATCTTCAGCACCGCTGTTCATTTGTTCATTTTCCCTGTTCCTGCTGTAATCAATCATCACTAAGTGACAATCGCTTGTCCACGGCATCTCATCGAGCCGGAGAGACCCTCAGGATGGAGGAAAATAACGGATCTCAAATGAGATCAAAGTGCCGCAGATCAATGGCTGATCCCTGTCCTTTAATAGGCCGAATGAAAAGCTGATATTTCATAGTAGCCACTGTGCTGGTTATAAAACACGCTCAAATGAAGTTGGATATATTGCCTCTACGACGAGACTGAATTGTTTTTACAGTCCCCCCGAGGTTTCATGCTTATGTATTGGAGCTTTTTCACAGACAGCCTGTTTTTCCAGCGAGAGCGAGGTTATCAGTGTTTACATCCAGACGTGTGCCAGAGCTGTGCCAGCGATAAGAGACGCAGCACATGTAGGTCATTGCTGAGAATAGAGACGCGCTGCCCTGCGCTTGAATTCCTGTGCCAAGAAATCATTTTCCTGCTAGGACAGCGATTCCTTCAGTGAGAGCCAACGATTTAGATGCCCAACTAACGTTTAATTGGGCCTTTGAGCATAAAGGTACAGCTGAAATACCCTCGTGTCAAGCTAGGGATCAAATCATTCATCAAAGCATACCATGAGAAATCGTTTATAAACAAAAACTCTCTGCACTATCCAAAAACAGCATGAAAACTAAGGCTGTGCTCAGAATAGCTCACTAGTCTTTCCACATCTACAGTAGGAATACTGTCATGCTGTAGATGTTTAAAGGCACAGCAGTGGAAAACCAGCCTCTTTAATGGTCAGGATCAGAGAGCAGGTAAAACAATATATATATCATGACTGACAGGAAAAATTACAATAGAAAAGAGACAAGAATTATGATATGAGCCCATGTTTAGTGTTCAGACAGTTCAGAAGGTGTAACTCCAGTTTCTGGATGCTTGTTCAAAAGAGCTGCAATTTAGTGATGAGTGATGATTGTTAGTTGATGGTTTTGATAGGTAAAGTTTAGTTCAGTGGTGTTTATGTGTGTAGGTGTTGGTGTTGATGGGTGGAGTTTAGTTCAGTGGTTTTTGTGTGTGTAGTTAGGTGATGGGTAAAGTTTAGTTAAGTGCCCTGCAAACAAGCCTGCACTGGCCCTTTACGGGCCCACTTAGGGCTGCCAGCGTAGGGCCCCTGAGAATTTGCTCATTGGCAAAACATTGGCCCCTTAGCACTGGCCCTGCACCGGCAGCCCTCACTTAGCCTCCAGGAAGCCTTAGTGCTGTTTTATTGAAAATAATAAAGTTTGAAGTCACCATTATGGAGGTAAGCACTTGCTTTAGTTGGGCTCTTGACCCTTGATGTCTTAACTGTAATGTTTCTCTGGCTGCTATAACAGTGTGTTTTTTGAAGCACATTTGTTATAGCCAAAGTTGTGAGAAGACAAACTGATCAGAGGGTGAATGTTACTAAATGATGATTCACTGACCTCATCCAGAGGCTGGTCTCTGAGAGCATTATTTAGGTTTAATAATTTCACTTTATAGTATCCCTTGAATACCACTGAATAAAATTTTGTCCTGCTTTAACATTTTGAATGTTTTTAAGTCATTATGCAGAAATTATTTGGACGTGATCATGTAGACTCACACAGATATCAAGATTCAGCGTGTGAACCTCAACAATTGTGACAATCAATGAAAAGCTTGTTTTGTGATGTTCAGTGTTGATCTGAATATTTAGTTGACTGTCACCATTGTTGTAATGTTCAAAATATTAAAGCAGGACAAAATTTCATGCAGTTGTATTCTAGGGCTAATATAATGTGAAATAATTAAATCTAAATAACGACCTCAGAGATCAAACTCTGGGTGAGATCAGGGAATCAGGCCACTACGTGATGACTGAATCATCAAATCAGTTTTTCTTCTTGCAACTTTTGCTATAGCAAATGTGCTTCAGAAACACAGTTACAGCAGCCAGAAAAAAAAATAGTTAAAAAGTCAAGGGCCCAACTAAAGCAAGAACTTACCTCCATAACAGTGACTTCAAACTTCATTATTTTCAATAAAACAGTGCCAAGGCTTCCTGGAGGCTAAGTGAGGGCTGCTGGTGCAGGGCCAGTGCTAAGGGGCCAACGTTTTGCCAATGAGCAAATTCTCAGGGGCCCTGCGTTGGCAGCCCGTAAAGGGCCAGTGTAGGCTTGTTTGCAGGGTGGTGTTTATGTGTGTAGGTGATGGTGTTGATGGGTGGGTAAGTAAAGACTAACTGGAGCCCAGGTCAGGAAGCAGACAGACTGGCTAAACCGATCGTCTGCTAGCCGCCTCACGTCACAGAAGTCAGTTAACTCTCAGCACATAGAAACTTTTTCACCTAGATATCACTCTATAGAGACTGTGTCTGTTCCCCGAACTATAAAATACAGAAAACATCCAAACCAAAATAATAGTAACAATTTAATTGATGTTCAACAAATAAAAAAACGATATAATACAGATAAACACATGATAAAGCTTGGCTTATTGAATATTAGATCCCTTTCTTCAAAAGCACTTTTTGTAAGTGATATGTTCACTGACCATAAACTAGATGTGCTTTGTTTGACAGAAACCTGGCTAAAACAAGATGATTACATTACTTTAAACGAGTCTACACCCCAAGATTACTGTTACAAACATGAACCGTGTCTAAAAGGTAAAGGGGGAGGTGTTGCTCGTTCGAAGTAATGGTGCTTCATATAACGTTATCCAAAGAAACAAGCGTTAATGATAAATCCCCTGTGATGTTTGTACTGGCTACTGTATACAGGCCACCAGGGCACCATACAGACTTTATTAAAGAATTTTCTGATTTTCTATCGGAGTTAGTGCTGACTGCAGATAAAGTCCTAATTGTTGGTGATTTTAATATCCATGTTGATAACGAAAAAGATTCGTTGGGATCAGCATTTATAGACATTCTAAACTCTATTGGTGTTAAACAACATGTGTCAGGACCTACTCATTGTCGAAATCATACTCTAGATTTAATACTGTCACATGGAATTGTTGTCAGTGGCATTGAAATTTGGCAGCAGAGCGATGATATCTCAGATCATTATCTAGTCTCCTGTATATTCCATATAGCTAAAGCTGTAAAGTCAACTCCTTGTTACAAATATGGTAGAACCATTACCTCTACCACAAAAGACTGCTTTATAAATAATCTTCCTGACTTATCTCAGTTCCTCAGCATATCCAATAGCTCAGAACAACTTGATGATGTAACAGGAACTGTGGACTCTCTCTTTTCTAGCACTTTAGATACGGTTGCTCCTTTACGCTTAAGGAAGATTAAGGATAAGAGTCCAACACCGTGGTATAATGAGCACACTCACGCCCTAAAGAGAGCAGCCCGGAAAATGGAGCGCAGCTGGAGGAAAACTAAACTAGAGGTATTTCGTTTAGCTTGGCGGGAAAGTACCCTATCCTACAGAAAAGCATTAAAAACTGCTAGATCTGATTACTTTTCGTCTCTTCTAGAAGAAAACAAACATAACCCTCAGTATTTATTCAATACAGTGACTGTGTTGGTGTTGGCAGGTGTTGGCATTTCCCAAGAGCATAGCAGTAATGACTTTATGAACTACTTTACTTCCAAGATCGATACTATCAGAGATAAAATTGAATCCTTGCAGCCGTCAGCTACAGTATCGCATCAGATAGCGCACTAAGGAACAAGGAACAATTCCACTCATTCTCTACTGTGGGAGAGGAAGAATTCTATAAACTTGTTAAATCATCTAAACCAACAACATGTATGTTAGACCCTATCCCATCTAAACTACTAAAAGAGTTGCTTCCAGAAGTCATAGATCCTCTTTTGGCTATTATTAATTCTTCATTGTCATTAGGATATGTCCCCAAAACCTTCAAATTGGCTGTTATTAAGCCTCACATTAAAAAACCTGACCCCAAAGATCTAGTTAATTACAGACCGATCTCAAATCTCCCTTTTCTGTCAAAGATACTAGAAAAGGTAGTATCCTCACAATTATATTCCTTCTTAGAGAAAAATGATATCTGTGAGGAATTCCAGTCAGGATTTAGACCGTATCATAGTACTGAGACTGCTCTCATTAGAGTTACAAATGACCTGCTTCTATCATCTGATCGTGGTTGTATCTCTTTATTAGTTCTACTGGGTCTTAGCGCTGCGTTCGACACTATCGACCACAACATTCTTTTGAATAGACTACAAAACTTTGCTGGCATTAGTGGAAGCGCCTTAGCATGGTTCAAATCGTACTTATCTGACCGCCATCAGTTTGTAGCAGTGAATGAAGAGGTATCATATCGATCACAAGTGCAGTATGGAGTACCTCAAGGTTCAGTACCAGGGCCGTTACTTTTCACGCTCTACATGTTACCCTTGGGAGATATTATCAGGAGACATGGTGTTAGCTTTCACTGTTATGCTGATGATACTCAGCTCTATATTTCTTCGCGGCCCGGTGAAACACACCAAATTGAGAAACTAACGGAATGCATAGTCGATATAAAAAACTGGATGACGAGTAATTTTTTACTGCTAAATTCTGAAAAAACAGAGGTGTTAATTATCGGACCTAAAAACCCCACATGTAATAACCTAGAACATTATCTAACACTTGATGGCTGGTCTGTCAATTCTTCTTTATCAGTCAGGAACCTAGGTGTGCTGTTTGATAGCAATCTGTCATTTGAAAGCCATGTTTCTAGCATCTGTAAAACTGCGTTTTTTCATCTCAAAAACATATCTAAATTGCGACCAATGCTCTCAACGTCAAATGCAGAAATGTTAATTCATGCGTTTATGACCTCAAGGTTAGACTATTGTAATGCTTTATTGGGTGGTTGTTCTGCACGCTTGATCAACAAACTACAGTTAGTCCAAAATGCAGCAACTAGAGTTCTTACTAGAACCAGGAAATATGACCATATTAGCCCGGTTCTGTCAACACTGCACTGGCTCCCTATCAAACATCGGATATATTTTAAAATCTTGTTAACTACTTATAAAGCCCTGAATGGCTTAGCTCCTCAGTACTTGAGCGAGCTCTTATCGCATTATAGTCCTCCACGTCCGCTGCGTTCTCAAAACTCTGGCCGTTTGATAATCGTTTCAAAATCGACTGCGGGCGGCAGATCCTATTCCTATTTAGCACCCAAACTCTGGAACAATCTACCTAACACTGTTCGGGAGGCAGACACACTCTGTCAGTTTAAATCTAGATTAAAGACCCATCTCTTTATGACGTACACATAACACACTAATACGCTTCTATTATTCAAATCCGTTAAAGGATTGTTAGGCTGCATTAATTATACCGGGAACACTCCCCATAACACATGATGTACTCGTTACATCGTAAGTAGAATGGCATCTACGCTAATATTTGTCTGTTTCTGTCCGATTCTGTTTCTCAGTCCGTATCCGATCAGAAGGTGGATCAGCACCAAGAGATGATGTCTACAGCCCTGATCGTCAGCGGAGACCAGGACACCCAGATGACCCCCAGAGACATATCCCCAGTGAAGACCTCGATTAAAATACAATAAAACTAAAAATATAACTAAATAACTACAAATATAATAAAATACCTAACTACATAATACTATTATTTTTAGAAATTGCAACAAAATAAATAATAGAAATATAAACTTTTGAACTGCGGGTTTCGTCTGGTCAGAGGAGAACTGACCCCCGACTGAGCCTGGTTTCTCCCAAGGTTTTTTTTTTCTCCATTCTGTCTCGGAGGGAGTTTTGGTTCCTTGCCGCTGTCGCCTCTGGCTTGCTCAGTTGGGGACACTTAATTTCTAGCGATTATCGCCAATTTGATTGCACAGATACTATTTAAACTAAACTGAGCTAGACAATGACATCTCTGAATTCAATAATGAAATGCCTTTCACTGAAAATTGAGTGTTTAATCTTATCATTATACATTACTGACACTCTATCCTCCAATTTGATACTGTTAAGTGCTTTGACACAATCTGTATTGTTAGAAGCGCTATATAAATAAAGGTGACTTGACTTGACTTGGAGTTTAGTTAAGTTGTGTTTATGTGTGTAGGTGGTGGTGTTGATGGGTGGAGTTTAGTTCAGTGGTGTTTGTGTCTGTAGTTAGGTGATGGGTAAAGTTTAGTTCAGTGGTGTTTATGTGTGTAGTTGATGGTGTTTGATGTTCAGTGGTGTTTGTGCGTGTAGTTAGGTAATGGGTGGAGTTTAGCTCAGTGGTGTTTATGTGTGTAGTTAGGTGATGGGTGGAGTTTAGTTCAGTGGTGTTTATGTGTGTAGTTGGTGTAGTTTAGTTCAGTTATGTTTATGTGTGTAGGTGATGGTGTTTGATGTTCAGTGGTGTTTGTGTGTGTAGTTAGATGATGGGTAGAGTTTAGTTCAGTGGTGTTTATGTGTGTAGTTAGGTGATGGATGGAGTTTAGTTCAGTGGTGTTTATATGTGTAGTTAGATGATGGGTAGAGTTTAGTTCAGTGGTGTTTATGTGTGTAGTTAGGTGATGGGTGGAGTTTAGTTCAGTGGTGTTTATGTGTGTAGTTAGGTGATGGGTGGAGTTTAGCTCAATGGTGTTTATATGTGTAGTTAGGTGATGGGTGGAGTTTAGTTCAGTGGTGTTTATGTGTGTAGTTGGTGGAGTTTAGTTCAGTTATGTTTATGTGTGTAGGTGATGGTGATGATGGGTGGAGTGTAGTTCAGTGGTGTTTGTGTGTGTAGTTAGGTGATGGGTGGAGTTTAGCTCAGTGGTGTTTATGTGTGTAGTTAGGTGATGGGTAAAGTTTAGTTCAGTGGTGTTTATGTGTGTAGTTAAGTGATGGGTGGAGTTTAGCTCAGTGGTGTTTATGTGTGTAGTTAGGTGATGGGTAAAGTTTAGTTCAGTGGTGTTTATGTGTGTAGGTGATGGTGATGATGGGTGGAGTTTAGCTCAGTGGTGTTTATGTGTGTAGGTGATGGTGATGATGGGTGGAGTGTAGTTCAGTGGTGTTTGTGTGTGTAGTAAGGTGATGGGTGGAGTTTAGCTCAGTGGTGTTTATGTGTGTAGTTAAGTGATGGGTGGAGTTTAGCTCAGTGGTGTTTATGTGTGTAGTTAAGTGATGGGTGTAGTTTAGCTCAGTGGTGTTTATGTGTGTAGTTAAGTGATGGGTGGAGTTTAGCTCAGTGGTGTTTATGTGTGTAGTAAGGTGATGGGTGGAGTTTAGTTCAGTGGTGTTTATGTGTGTAGTTAGATGATGGGTGGAGTTTAGTTCAGTGGTGTTTATGTGTGTAGGTGATGGTGATGATGGGTGGAGTTTAGTTCAGTGGTGTTTATGTGTGTAGTTAAGTGATGGGTGGAGTTTAGCTCAGTGGTGTTTATGTGTGTAGTTAAGTGATGGGTGGAGTTTAGCTCAGTGAGTCAGGCTGAGGCAGCAGCTCGCGGAGCTTCAGTCGGATTCACAGCTCTAACTCGCTCTGACCGTCTCGCACTTTCTCAGATGAGTTTCTGTGTTTCCAGCGCGCTGAGTTAGGCAGCTGGAGGACTAGTTTAGCTGAGTTAGGCAGCTGGAGGACTAGTTTAGTTTAGCGATGTCCTGCTCGCGCGCTCAGCGGTAAGTTTGTGTGATGATGTGAAGGCAATTATCAGCGGAGGATCGAGGATCGAGCTGCGGGAGGATGAATGTATTTCTCCGGCTCGGATTCTCATTTCTGCTGCTACTCTGCGCTCTTGTTTCTGCTCAAGGTGAAATATCGATATTAATATCAACACTATATCGCTCTTATTCCACTGCTTTACTGACGCGCATCATCATATCTGTTGCGTTTCTACTGCTGTCAGTCAACTTCATGTGTTGAAGGAGTTGTGAGACATGATAAATGACAGGCGAGTGTTTATTCATCAGTAATGTGTGTGTGTGTGTGTGTGTGTGTGTGTGTTTAGGTCCAGAATGTGGAGCTGGATGTCATCACGGCTTCTGTGAGCAGTCTGGAGAATGCAGGTGTCTGTCTGTCTGTCTGTCTGTCTGTCTGTGTGTGTGTGTGTGTGTGTGTGTGTGTGTGTGTGTGTGTGTCAGACGTCATTAACCTTTTTAGAAACTATTGAACAATTGAATGATGTCAGTGTCACTGTGAAGAGATTTTAATCTTTCACTAGAAGAGCCTCACATATGTGACCCTGGACCACAAAACCAGTCATAAAGGTCAATTTGTTTAAATTATATACATCAGATTTATACATTATCTGAAAGCTGAATAGATAAGGATAGGGCAATAAACAAAAGTTTGTTAGGATAGCACAATATTTGTCTGAGATGCAACTATTTGAAAATCTGGAATCTGAGGAGCAAAAAAATCAAAATATTGAGAAAATCTCCTTTAAAGTTGTTCAGATGAAGTTCTTAGCAATGCATATTACTAATCAAAAATGAAGTTTTGATATATTTATGGTAGGACATTTACTAAATATCTTAATGGAACATGATCTTTACTTAATATCCTAATGATTTTTGGCATAAAAGAAAAATGTATAATTTTGACCCATACAATGTATTGTTGGCTATTGCTACAAATATAGCTGTGCTGCTTATGACTGCTTCTGTGCTGCAGGGTCACAAATGTTCTTAAGGAGCAATTAAATGTCAGTGACACATTGTGATGGATGTGTGTGTCTGTGTGTGTGTGTGTGTGTGTGTGTGTCTGTGTGTCTGTGCGTGTGTGTGTGTCTGTGTCTGTGTGTGTGCGTCTGTGTGTGTCTGTGTGTGTGCGTCTGTGTGTGTGTCTGTGTGTGTCTGTGTGTGCGTGTGTGTGTGTGTGTCTGTGTCTGTGTCTGTGTCTGTGTCTGTGTCTGTGTCTGTGTGTGTGTGTGTGTGTGTGTGTGTCTGTGTCTGTGTCTGTGTCTGTGTGTCTGTGTCTGTGTCTGTGTCTGTGTCTGTGTCTGTGTCTGTGTCTGTGTCTGTGTCTGTGTCTGTGTCTGTGTCTGTGTGTGTGTCTGTGTCTGTGTCTGTGTGTGTGTGTTACAGGTGCAGAGCAGGTTGGCGCGGCGCGGCGTGTGATCAGTGCGTTCCTTCACCTGACTGTGTTCACGGAGCGTGTGAAGAACCCGGGCAGTGTGTCTGTGAGCGCGGATGGACAGGAGCGTGCTGTGATCGAGGTCCTACAGTACTTTATTAAGGAGCATCAGCAGAGATGAACATGCATGGCCAGAATTCTTTGAAATAGATTGATTTAACTCTGCGCACTGTGATCTTTCCTCAGGATTCTGCTTTGATTACTCAGTATTGTCAGAGAGAAGTGCTTCAGCATGCAGAAGCTGTTGTGTCGTGTGTCGTGTGCCGTGACGGTAACAGTGTGACTCTGTTGTTTCTCTCAGAGGTTCGTCTGTGTTCATCAAAGCCCTGCTCGGGAAACTCTACCTGTGTGGAGACCGGAGGAGGACACGTCTGCCTCTGTTCTCCTGGATACACGGGCGAAGACTGCCAGCTGAAGAAAGCACCGTGTTCAGCAAACAGGTGACTCTGATTCTCATTAAAGCAGAGATGGAACGACAGACTGTTTGCTCTGTTAGACATCTGTGGAGTGAAAAACTAGTCAGAAATATCGCTCACATAAAGATGCTATTGAGCTGAGATCATCCAGCGCTGCCATTAATTATTGACTGCACTGATCATCCTTATTTGACATTTACAAAGACATCAAATGCTCATCAATGAAGCTACATCAATGATCAAGCATGCAAACCTCTGATTAGATGATAACATAACATCTTTACACTTAAACATGTCTGATTAGATGCACAATATCAAACCAAGTCACACTAGAACACAAATGATGCTTGAGCTGTTTTCATAACTAACTTTACTTTTGATTTGGCTGATCTGGAGGTGATTTTTCAAGTCAAGTCACATTTATAATGTTTTATACAATACAGATTGTTTCAAAGCAGCTTCACAGGAATAAACAGGAAAATACCATAATCAGTGATGCAAACTTCATCAAATTTAAAAAAAACTCAAATTTCTGCTTCGTTTTTCAGCTACGTTCAGTTCAATGTTGATTTAATTCAGTTCAATAACAGTGTCAGTATTGCAAAATTCATCAATCATGAAGGAAATTTGATTCAGATAAAACAACAGAGTCTTTATTCAGATCAATTCAGGCCAAAAAATGAGGTGTTGAAGTGTCTAAGATTTTCATATTTTCAAAGTTAACAAACTACATTTTGCATAACATTTTAATTAAAAAGTGTCACTTGTTTTGATATTTTGCTATATGTGACCCAGGACCACAAAACCAGTCATAAGGGTCCATTTTTCAATTTTTTTTTTAAGCTTTACTTAATATCCTAATGATTTTTGGCATAAAAGAAAAATGTATAATTTTGACCCATACAATGTATTGTTGGCTATTGCTACAAATATAGCTGTGCTGCTTATGACTGCTTCTGTGCTGCAGGGACACATATATAATGCAAAGACATGACTTTTTAACTGTGGTGTCAAAATGAAGCTAAAATAAGGGAATGGATCTGTCTGATGTGTTTGCATGTGTTTGCTCTCAGCCGCAGCTCTCGCTGTCAGAACGGAGGAACCTGTGTGAACACGAGTGGCTCTGACAGCCGTTCCTCGTGTCTCTGTCCAGCTGGATTCACCGGCCCATCCTGTGAGCTCCACATCAGCAAGCGCAAGCACAAACCCCGAGTGAAAGCGTCAGCTCCGGCCCACGCTTTCCACAAGCTGCTGCTGCGTCCGGCCGAGTCTGATCCGCTGGTCACCCGCAGCCAGATCATCTGCTTCGCCGTTCTGGGGCTCCTCACCTGTCTGGTGATCCTGGGCACGACGGGCATCGTCTTCTTTAACCGCTGCGAGACGTGGATGGCGAACGCCAAGTACAGTCAGCTGGTGCGACAGCAGAGAGCGTCCGACCGCGAGCAGCATTCGCTCAACATCATCCTGCCCGAGAAAATCAAGCTGAGCAACTACGGCAAGCATTACACATCCATATGAAGCTGATGCGTGACGGAGAGGTTTGGTGCTTTAGTCAAAGAGAAGATGAAAACCAGCTGCCGTATTTCATGGTTTTTATTGTTGGAATACATGCATATATTAAGGTGTACAGCGAACAGCACACACGGAGAAATACATGGTTTTCAATTATCTCTAGCTGCCATCAGTGCTGAGTTCAGTGATTGTGATATTGACTAGTACATGGTTTAAAGCTGGATAAACGGATGAACCGCGGCGTTCAGAAGAGCTGGTCCTTATCTTCATGTTTTCATCACCTGAGCATTTTCATTTTCATGCACATATTTAAACGTGAACAAATGATTAATGTAGCACTAAATAAACCATTGTTTTCAGCTCCATGAACAATGCAGACTATTAATACTCATTCTGACGTGATGGATTGTTCATGCTGTCTTGGCAATATGGTTTTCCATTTTGGTTCATCTCGTTTTAACTACAGGGTTTCTGTGGGTCTTAAAAACTCTTCAATCGTTCTTCCACAAATGAACGCCTTAAAAACTCTTAAACCAGAGCAGATGTGGCATTAAATGTTGCATACACTGCAAAAAATCATATTCGCCTGTGCATTTTTGTTTTCCGACGTAAATATCTAAACATTCCTAAAACAAGATGCATTTACTGCAAATGTAAAATGTTTTATAAATTGACCAAAAAGAAACGAGTTTATGCTTAAAACAAGAACAAATATCTGTAGTGAGGAATGAAAACTTGCTTTCCTTTTGAATGAAGTTGATTTTTCTGAGCTCATTGGCAGATATTTACTCGTTTTAAGCATAAACTCGCTTCTTTTTTATCAGTTTCACAGAAAACAAGACTATTCTTTATCTTCTGTACAATCAGAGACTATATTAACATACTGTGTTCAAGTCCGTTTATTCCTTTTTTCAGTTGGTCTTAAAAGGTCATTATCCTGTATTTAGTCTTATAAATTAACAAAACAATGGCCTTTAGGATAGCTGATATTTAACCTGGATTCCTGTAAATCTCGATGTTTATTGATCGTGGGTCGTGTTTGTTTATTCCTGGACTGTAGATGGTCAGGGGACGGTCTTTGCTGCCATCTACCGGTTACACTCGGAATAACGTAGGAACGTATTTCACATTCACTTTCCGTGGGTGTTTCCGTCACACCTCTGAACGCTAAACTGTTCGGAATCAAATAAAGATGTGTGTCGTGGCTCCATCATGAGATTTCTTTGAACAGTGTTTCTATGGTAGTGGCGGCGGCTCTCCAGCAGGCGGCAGCAGCGCAAAGCGGAGCAGGTGAGAGATGCTGAGCTAATGAATGCGAGTATATATGTTTATAAATATAAATATGGTGTAATCCACCGAGAATGTGTTTTGTGTCATTAGAGAGCTGAAATGTCAGTAATGAGCTCATATGACTGCTTTCAGTCGCGTGTATCGGGTTGCACGTGATGAATTAACTTAGATTTACAGCAGTGTTAACATTGGCCAGAGATGCATAGTTGTTTTTTCCTTGTTTTATATGACTTGGATTGGAAGATCTATTGACTAAATTTCACATTTAGCCAGTAATTTTAATTCTGAACGCGTGTCTCGTTTATTTCGCGTTTTTTGTTTTGTTTAGTTTTTTCAGCTTGATGCCTGGTTTTGTATCTCGTCGGTGTTTCCGTGTTTAGAATCACTTTTCGGTTCCCATTCGGTTTGAATAGGGCTTGGTGAATATATAGTATGATATTTTTTGGGAGAAAAAAGGTTTTCAAATATATTTTTCAATGCATTTCAAATTGCTGAAATTTGCTTCAAAATATATTTATGCAAATATGTTTTCTGGGTCATTCTGGAAATATTTTTTTTTTGTCCCTAGCCTTTACAGAAATATTACACTTAAAAACACTTATGACACAATATGTAATTTGAACAATTACACCTTCTTGAGCCATCAATGTGGAATTCTTTTGTTTGTTTGTTTGTTTTTGTTTTTTTATTAATTATATAGAATTCCAGGCCCCACAAAACTGCTCGTCCCCACAGCCATGTACAGTGCTTTATTTTCAGGTCAAAAACAGGTTTTTCCTACCATTTAAAATACGATAATGTATTCATAACTATCAAATATATGATGTAAGTGGCATTAAAAACAAAAAACAAAATGCTGAATAAAATTATAAAATGTATAATGAAAGTATTGGTCCCCTGGGGTTGTGTCACTGTTGTTGCCGTTTCACAAAAATCCTTTATTTTGAAATAAAAATCACACTGATTACATCACTTGGCTTCCTTCTTCCTATTTCCTGAAGATCTATGAAGAAAGCCCCATGATAAGTCCACTGTCTCTTTTCAGTTATCAGAAATGTTCTCATTTATCTCATGATTTCATATGAAGCTTTTAGTTCAACTCACTGGTGACCTGCTTTATTGTTAGGGAATTGTAAAAAAAATAATAATAAAATACATATTTATTATGGGTATGTAAATGCACAAAAAAGATTTCTTTTTTAAATCATTAAGCTGTCATTTATGTGTATTCATAAAGTGCAAAGGTAATCTAATAATGTTGTCTTAAATGTTAGAAAAAGAAATGCATTTTTAAGACATCTTGCCATACCAAAAATGGACATTTCTTTAGAATGACCCTTCTACCAATATATTTTGTCAATTTTTTGAAAATACATTTTATAAATATAAATATATTTTTAGTAAATATATTTTACTCTCCATATATTTCAATCTCAGAAAATAGATTCACATGTCAATTTGAAGGAACACTTTATTATCTGTAACACATGTGATCCTATAACAAAATGAATGAAGCCTAAATGTAGGCTACTGTATTTCTTGCCCCTGTAATCTATTTTCTTGCCCCTGAAATACATGTTTAGATATACAGTGGGGCAAAAAAGTATTTAGTCAGCCACCAATTGTGCAAGTTCTCCCACTTAAAAAGATGAGAGAGGCCTGTAATTTTCATCATAGGTATACCTCAACTATGAGAGACAAAATGAGAAAAAAAATCCAGAAAATCACATTGTAGGATTTTTAAAGAATTTATTTGCAAATTATGGTGGAAAATAAGTATTTGGTCACCTACAAACAAGCAAGATTTCTGGCTCTCACAGACCTGTAACTTCTTCTTTAAGAGGCTCCTCTGTCCTCCACTCGTTACCTGTATTACTGGCATCTGTTTGAACTCGTTATCAGTATAAAAGACACCGGTCCACAACTTCAAACTCCAGCATGGCCAAGACCAAAGAACTGTCAAAGGACACCAGAAACAAAATTGTAGACCTGCACCAGGCTGGGAAGACTGAATCTGCAATAGGTAAGCAGCTTGGTGTGAAGAAATCAACTGTGGGAGCAATTATTAGAAAATGGAAGACATACAAGACCACTGATAATCTCCCTCGATCTGGGGCTCCACGAAGATCTCACCCGTGGGGTCAAAATGATCACAAGAACTGTGAGCAAAATCCCAGAACCACACGGGGACCTAGTGAATGACCTGCAGAGAGCTGGGACCAAAGTAACAAAGGCTACCATCAGTAACACACTGCGCCGCCAGGGACTCAAATCCTGCAGCGCCAGACGTGTCCCCTGCTTAAGCAGTACATGTCCGCCCGTCTGAAGTTTGCTAGAGAGCATTTGGATGATCCAGAAGAGGATTGGGAGAATGTCATATGGTCAGATGAAACCAAAATAGAACTTTTTGGTAAAAACTCAACTTGTCGTGTTTGGAGGAGAAAGAATGCTGAGTTGCATCCAAAGAACAGCATACCTACTGTGAAGCATGGGGTGGAAACATCATGCTTTGGGGCTGTGTTTCTGCAAAGGGACCAGGACGACTGATCCGTAAACGAAAGAATGAATGGGGCCATGTATCGTGAGATTTTGAGTGAAAACCTCCTTCCATCAGCAAGGGCATTGAAGATGAAACATGGCTGGGTCTTTCAGCATGACAATGATCCCAAACACACCGCCCGGGCAACGAAGCAGTGGCTTCGTAAGAAGCATTTCAAGGTCCTGGAGTGGCCTAGCCAGTCTCCAGATCTCAACCCCATTGAAAATCTTTGGAGGGAGTTGAAAGTCCGTGTTGCCCAGTGACAGCCCCAAAACATTACTGCTCTCGAGGAGATCTGCATGGAGGAATGGGCCAAAATACCAGCAACAGTGTGTGAAAACCTTGTGAAGACTTACAGAAAACGTTTGACCTCTGTCATTGCCAACAAAGGGTATATAACAAAGTATTGAGATGAAATTTTGTTATTGACCAAATACTTATTTTCCACCATAATTTGCAAATAAATTCTTTAAAAATCCTACAATGTGATTTTCTGGATTTTTTTTCTCATTTTGTCTCTCATAGTTGAGGTATACCTATGATGAAAATTACAGGCCTCTCTCATCTTTTTAAGTGGGAGAACTTGCACAATTGGTGGCTGACTAAATACTTTTTTGCCCCACTGTATTTTGGTATACGAAGGCTGAAACTAAATATATTTTCAATTTCAAAAATATATTTCATTGAGCTTCACTGTACCCTGACGATACTTCACTCGTACTGCGTCTTGTAAAGACGACGCTATGGGAAAAAGCTCACGTCAGCCCAGGTCCCATGTGCCTCGCCCTCGCCACACAGAGAGTTTTCCCCTGTCCTCTTCACCCAGCCTGACCAGCATCCCTCTGCCAGTGCAAACGATCTGGTCTCATTTGGGGGGAGTAACGACGAGCTGGGCGATGACAGCATGTCATTGGAAGCTCCGGACACAGAGGATCCCGCCCCCTTGCCTTCGTCCGCAGGATGGATGCCGAACTTCTCCATATCCTCTCGAAAGCAGTTGAAGAGCTGGGATTAGAGTGGTCTCCGGCCAGAGGAGCCCTCTCGTAGCCGTCTGGACGGGTAATTCCTGCTGGGGCGCTGTCAGGCCCCTCGCCAGCATTCCTCGCCATTCTTCCCCGAAGTCCACGACGAGCTCACGAGTAGAGATGTTCCGATACCCTTTTTCCCTTCCCGATACCGATTCCGATACCTAGGCTCAGGGTATCGGCCGATACTGAGTACTGATCCGATACCTGGGTGTGTATCTGGTTATACAGCTGTATGTACTACTAGATCTGTATAGATACAATTATTTTATGGTGTGCTTCACCATAGATAGATAGATAGATAGATAGATAGATAGTCTGGCGAGTAAACAAAAAAATATAATATATAATGTTTGGAAAATGGCATTCCATTTTTAAATCTATTTAAATATCTAAAAGTACACTCTTAACATCAGTCAGTGAAGCATTATAAATGTATTATGATAATCGAGTATTATTTAATGATATAACTTTAGCAATTAGAATTAAAACTTGGTAACCATGAATACAGTCATTTTAACTGAACTGGTGGTGGTGCTTTTTTGGTCATTCAGTGTTTCTCTGAAAAATGGGGGGGAAACTATCAATAATACTGATAAGATAATAATCATACTATGAATTCTACTAAGAACAATATAAAACGCACTAAGGATTAACGAGCTGCTGGATTCATGAATATTAATCACGTTGTCTGCGTTCGCTTGAACTGATTTGCTGAAATCAAAACAGGGACGATTATAGGTGAGCGCCAGCCAATGAGATTGTCGTTTGCGCATTAGCTCCGCCTACTACCGAAGAACCCGGCAGTTCTTAAAAGATGAAGAATTCAAAAGGAACTCCGTTATTCTGACAGGAAAATACAACAAAGAATATCGTTTACATACCAAGCAGAATTGACGCGCTACATAAGATTCTCTCTCTATCTCTCTCTTTGCATGTGAGGAAAAAAAGCAAAGCTCACACTAGAGCTTACGGTACGTCAAATACAGGTGCGCTGCGCATTCATTCAGATGAACTGAAAAATAGCCCAGATCGCTTGACGGAGAGTGAAACTCTGAAGCGCTTGGTCAGAGTGTTCAGCGAGTGACAATATATCTGTGCTAAATTTATACATAGCCTCCAACTCACACACTGGCGAGTATAATCTGAGCATTTATTAGCCAGTGGCTAATATTATACACTATTTAGTCGCCCAGGGTGAAGATTTAGTTGCATATGCGAGTGATTTACTGGCAATATGCTACCACGTTTGTATTTATTCTTTGCTGCTCTAAATAGTGGTTGCTTGTGCACAACTTCCTGTGTTTGCATTCTGAGCAGCGAAGAAGAATTGATTTCCAATTTGCAGCGTTAAGCAAAGCTAGCGGGCATAACTATAGATCTTGTTTAAGAATGGTATCGGATCGGTACATGGATTCAAGTACTCGCCGATACCGATGCCAGATTTTTTTGTGGTATCGGTGGAATTTCCGATACTAGTATCGGAATCGGAACAACCCTACTCACGAGCTCATGGCGCGTCCCCTACTCCGCTCGCCTCCGTACTTCCGCTTCATCCGCCCTCACTACGGTTGACAGCGCTGAAGAAAAGGAGTACAAAAAGATGCCTCCCCTGGATCGTCCCACCCGTCCAAGCCATATAGGACCACTTCAGCGCTCGCTAGATGCTCCTACGCTTCAGCTGGACGGGCGGCTTCGGCACTTCATTCTACAGCAGTACTCCAGGTCTTTCAGGCCAAACTCCTCTCATTTATGGATGAGTCTGACCCTGCGACTCTCAGGGAGCTGAGAAGTGCAACAGACCTGGCTCTGCGCACCACCAAGACCACCGCTCAGGCAATCGGGAGGTGCATGGCCAGCCTGGTGGTGTTCGAGCGCCACCTGTGGCTAACGCTGACGGAAATCAAGGATACAGACAAGGTCCCCTTCCTTGATTCTCCGATTTCCCCTACCGGCCTCTTTGGACCGGCGTTTGAAGGGTTTGCTGAGTGCTTCACAGAGGCACAGAAGCCTCTGCCAAAGCTCTCCAGCTCTGCAGCTGCTCCTAGTCGCCCTAAGTCTACGCCGACTCAGCAGCCCACGAAGCCTGCACCTGCCGCCCCCGCCCCTCAGCCTGCCAAGACTCCCGCGCAGCCAGACGCCACCCCTCTCCTAGATGCCAGGGCCCTGACCTAAGATAGCGTTGGACCCGAGGAGGGGGCCAAGTCCCGCCACGGCTGGACCACCCCCCAAACAACCTCTCTTAAACCTCCTATCACCCCTGTTCAACCCCAGGTGCAGAGGGAAATGTGTTTGTTGCAAATACGGGGCCCGTACAAGCGCCCAAGCAACCACTCTCTGTTATAGTGGGAAAAATAAAACACAAATATTCTCAAAAAGAGAGCAAATTTCCTCTTCCGTCTCTCACGAGTGCCCAGCCCCCGTGCAGCCAGTCACTCGAGTTTAGATTAGATTAGATTAGATTCAACTTTATTGTCATTACACAAGTACAGGTACAGGGCAACGAAATGCAGTTTAGGTCTAACCAGAAGTGCAATAGTAGCAAGTGCAGTATATACAATGGTTGAATAAGTGCAGGACAAGGATATGTACTGAATATATGTATAAATATATATAGAAAGATGGTTATTAATATAAACAGAATTTACAGGTGAATATGTATAGTGAATAAATATACAGAAATTACAGGTGAATATGTATAGTGAATAAATATACAGAATTTACAGGTGAATATGTATAGTGAATAAATATACAGATTGCTATTACTATAAGCAGAATTTACAGGTGATATGTACTATCAATATAATATATATACAGATGACTATTACTATAAACAAGGTGTAAAAGTGCAGTGGAAGTGATTGCGTATTACAATTAGACATACGGTGCAAAATGTTAATGTAAGCATTGATAATGTAACAACAGTCGGCAGTGCAAATGAGCATAATCCAATTTAGGTATGGTAGTGCAAGATACAAAAGTAAACAGTTGTTACTGTAATAAAAATTTACATTCAGTAGTGCAAATAAGGCAGATGTGAGGTAGGAGAGAAGAGTTAATAATATATGAGGAAGTGGATCAACGGGGGTTAGAGTTCAGTAAAGAGACAGCTCTGGGGAAGAAACTGTTCTTTAGTCTGCTGGTCCTGGTCCGGAGGCACCTGAAACGCCTGCCGGAGGGCAGGAGAGAAAACAGTCTGTGGGCTGGGTGAGAGGAGTCCTTAAGGATGCTGCGAGCTCGATGCAGACAGCGTTTCCTCTGGATGTGTTCGATGGCAGGTAGTGGAGTCCCTGTGATGCGCTGGGCAGTTTTCACCACCGCTGCAGTGCCTTGCGCTCCGCAACAGAGCAGCTCCCATACCATACTGTGACACAGTTGGTCAGGATGCTTTCTATTGCGCAGCGATAGAAGTTCACCAGGATAGCTGAGGAGAGCTGATTCTTCCTCAGTGTCCTCAGAAAGAAGAGGCGCTGGTGAGCCTTCTTGACCAGGCTGGAGGTGTTGGTTTTCCACAACATGTCCGCCGAGATGTGGATCCCCAGGAACTTGAAACTGGAGACACGCTCAACAGCCATTCCATTGATGTGGATGGTGTCGTGTGCCTCTTGACTCCTTCCTGAAGTCCACGATGAGCTCCTTCGTTTTGGTGGTGTTGAGGAGCAGGTTATTTTCAGTGCACCATGTGGCCAGGTGCTGGATCTCCTCCCTATAGGCAGTCTCATCGTTGTTACTGATGAGGCCAATCACCGTGGTGTCGTCTGCAAACTTGACGATGGAATTAGATCCATACACAGGCTTGCAGTCGGAGGTGAAGAGGGAGTAGAGAAACGGGCTTAGCACACAGCCCTGTGGTACACCAGTGTTAAGTGTGATGGATGTGGAGCAGGTGAATCCTGATCGAACATTCTGGGGTCTGTTGGTCAGGAAGTCCAAAATCCAGTTACACATTGAGGTATTGATGCCCAGGTCTCCAAGTTTGGCTATTAACTTGGTTGGGATGACAGTGTTGAATGCTGAGCTGAAGTCAACAAACAGCATACGTGCATAAGTGTTCTTATTGTCCAGGTGAGTGAGCACAGAGTGCAGTGCCATGGAAACTGCGTCCTCTGTGCTCCTATTGCTACGGTAGGCAAACTGGTGTGAGTCCAATGTGGATGGTAGAGAGTCTTTTAGGTGTTCCAGGACCAGCCGCTCAAAGCACTTCATGACGATGGGTGTGAGTGTTACAGGGCGGTAGTCATTAGGGCACCTCGGACTAGAGTGTTTTGGCACTGGCACAATGGAAGTGCATTTAAAGCATGTTGGTACGGCTGCTTGGGCAAGAGACAGGTTGAAAATGTCTGTAAAAACCCCAGCGAGCTGCTCCGCACATGCCCTGAGAACACGACCAGGGATGTCATCTGAGGGATTGAGCTTGGTGGCAGTTTCTCTGTTGTCTCTTTCAAAGCGAGCATAAAAGTAATTTAGCTCGTTCAGGAAGTTGACATCAGTGGCTGCGGGGGTGGAGTGGGTGGGTTTGTAGTCACTGATGGCCTGAAAGCCCTGCCACATGCGTCGAGGGTCAGAGTTGGAAAAGTGTCCCTATCTTTAGCTTGGCCTTTTTGATGCCCCTCTTCAGGTTTGCTCTGGATGTGCTGTAGGCTTGTGCATCTCCTGATCTGAAGGCAGTGTTGCGTGACTTCAACAGGAGTCGCACTTCCTTGTTCATCCAAGGCTTCTGATTTGGATATGTGGTGATCTGTTTCTGGGTTGTAACACTGTCAATGGTGATATTGATATGATCCAATACAGAGGAGGTGTAAGAGTCAATGTCTGTGTGAGCGCCACTGGTGGCTTGAGAAGCAAACATACTCCAGTCTGTGTGTAGAAACCTTTCCTGGAGTGTGGAATCTGCCCCGCAGGCCACACCTTGATGGTCTTCACTGATGGCTTCACACGGTTGATGAGGGGTGCATATTTGGGGTGAGGAACAAAGAAAGGTGATCTGACTGTCCCAGGTGGGGAGGGGTGTCGCAACGTAGCTCCAGCCATGTTTGTGTAAACATGGTCTAAGGTTTTGTTTCCTCTGGTGTGACAGGAAACATGCTGGTGAAACTTGGGTAGCACTGACTTTAAGTTTGAGTGATTAAAGTCACCTGCAACAATAAAAGCCGCTTCGGGTGATCAGTCTGTTGTTTACTGATGGCTGCGTGAAGTTCTTTCATAGCAAGCTTGGCATCAGCATCCGGGGAATATAGGCTGCAGTTATAATGGTGGAAGTGAACTCCGGTAGATAAACGGTCTACATTTAACCATGAGAAACTCAAGGTTAGCTGAACAATGACTCCCAACAATAGCAGAGTTTGTGCACCAAGCTTTGTTAATGTAAATGCACAATCCACCACCTCTGGTCTTACCGGAGCCATCTAATGTTCTATCCGCCCGAGTGTGTGGCGTCCCGCTAGCTCAATAGCGGTGTCCGTATTCCGCTGTTTAACCAGGTTTCCGTGAAGATTAGGACGTTACAGTTCAAAAGTTTCTTGCTGTGTGTGATGCTGAGTCGAATCTCCTCCATTTTGTTCACTAGCGACCGTACATTGGCAAGGAAAATGCTGGGTAAAGAGAGCCGGTGTGGTGTTAGCCTTAGCTTAGCTCTTAGTCCTCCACGCTTCCCCCGCCTTTGTTTACGATCTCGACGCCGCCTGCGAGCACTTCCGCCCGGCCGGGTAGGGTGCATAGCCTCGGGTGTCCTAGCGATCTCAGGAAGGAGTCGAAGATTGTCCATAAAAGTGTCGGAAATTCGCAAACCGATATCCAAAAGCTCACAACGGGTGTACGATGTAAAGGCACAACTGTTCTGCACGAACAGGCCCGAGATGAGTAAGAAAAATACCGCAAAATTGCAAAATCTGGAGAGACCCAGAGCCTCGCGATGTACTCGCGCCGCCATCTTGGGAACAGATCTTTTATCCAACTCCTTGCCATGCGGGACCTCTTCGCCTCAGAAGACAACTCTCACTGCCCAACTTATTATTCGAAGGTCAGAGATGCGTTGGACCACGACTGGCCCAACCTACTCCTTTATGCGTTTCCCCCAATCGCCCTGATCCCGCAGGCTATCAGGCGAATCAGGAAACAAGGGCACAAGGTTCTCTTGGTGACCCCCCTTTGGAAGAACCAATCTTGGCTGTCAGAGCTACCTGGCCTCCCATGCCCCTATGGCCGGCCAATCGGTGGGCAGGAACAACTTGGTTGTCCGCTTTTTGAGGGGTGCCAGGAGGCTGAATCCGCCTCGCCCCCTCACTGTCCCTACATGGGATTTGCCCACTGTGTTGAGGGCCCTGAAGGCCCTCCTTTTGAGCCGCTACATTCTACTAACCTTCGGTCACTGTCGTTAAAGTCTGCTCTGCTTCTAGCACTAGCGTCGGTAAAGCGAGTAGAAGACCTGCAGGTGCTTTCCGTTAGCCCTGCCTGCCTGGAATTCGGGCCCAGCGACTCCAAGGTCGTCCTGAAACCAAGGCATGGTTATGTGCCCAAAGTGCTTTCCATTCCATTCAGAGCTCAGGTCATCACGCTCTCCGTGCTTCCTCCCTCTGAAGAGGACCGGGAGTTATCCTTGCTCTGCCCTGGCAGAGCTTTGAGGATTTACTTTGAGCTCTCCGCCCCTTTTAGATGGTCGGAACAACTTTTTGTTAGCTTCAGTAACCGCGCCAAAGGGCATCCGGTCACGAAGCAGAGGCTCTCTAAATGGATAGTCGATGCCGTTACGCTAGCGTACTCTTCCTTGGGCCTGCAATGCCCCATCGGAGTACGAGCCCATTCCTCCAGAGGCATCGCCTCATCTTGGGCATGGTCTAGCAGTGTGTCTATTACAGAGATCTGTGCGGCGGCCAGCTGGGCCTCACCGTCCACATTTGCTGGGTTTTATAACCTGGACGTACCAGCCTTACAGGCCAGAGTCCTCTCTGCTTAAGCAGGCACACACTATGTTTTGAAAACATTTCTGACGGAGAGTCCCTGACCGTGACACGCTCAAGCTCTCTGGTTGGTTTGCTTGCATGCTTTCAGCCCGGGGAGTGCCGAAGATGTAAGAGTCATCTGGAACGATTACCCAGGCCGGGCGTGACCTCTATGAGTTTAGCCAGCTTTAGCCTTGGAGAATATTGTAATGCTTCCTATGGGCATTGAATGCTTAAGGAGGCATATTATGCAGTCGTTCCTCTACCATAGCACGGCGTGATTGTACTGGGTTCCCATAGCGTCTTTACAAGACGCAGTACGAGTGAAGTATCAACAGGGAACGTACTCGGTTACTATTGTAACCTCAGTTCCCTGAGAGACAGGAATGAGTACTGCGTACCTTGCCGTACTAGGTAGCTGCATGACTCCGTCGTCGCTTCAGTCGAAGTAACCTGAGGATACTATGGCGAAACGCCCGCTTGTATAGCCAGATGGCTCCGCCCATTCTGGCAGGCTCTGGCGGGCTTCATTGCATTAGGCTCATGCAGCTCTGCTGCTGAGCCATTAGTTCGTTTTTAACACACTGCACGAACCAATGGCCTTACAGTTTCACTGCGTGATTGAAAAAAGGCTTCAGTTCAGGAGGAAAAAAAGTCTTTTTCCCATAGCGTCTTTACAAGACGCAGTACTCGTTCCCGTATCTCAGGGAACCAAGTTACGACAGTAACACAACAGTATTTTTAGTATATATTTAAAATATATTTTGGCCAGAAAACGTTTCATGACCTTTGAGCTGCGTGTATCAAATAAAGCCAGACCTCCTGATGCTTGAGGCGCTTATATTCATACTGTTCATTAACAGTTTACTGTTGTGTTTTGAGCAATATGAAAGTCATGTCCTCACTGCCCATAAACACAGATGAGCTCCAGATGTGTGTTGAGAATAACAGCAGCTCTGCTCAAGAGCTTATTGTGGACAGATATTACAGTTTTCAACTGCTTACACACAAAATCTTTATTATCACACAATTTCTGAAAGCTGACACTCAAACAGCAGAAGCACACACCAAATCTGCAAAATTCTCAGCCTTTGACTCGGTTTTCAGTTTCATAAAACATTTTTGCAAAACACAACACACAATTCTCGATGATAGAGATGTTTCATCAGTTCCAGTGTCATTCTGAAGCAGGACAGCTTTGATTTGCAGTATGTTCCCATGAACGCAGCAAGGTTTGTGATGGCTTCAGGGCGATGTCCCCATGAAGCGTAAAAAGATCAGAGGACTAGATGAAAATGGCTGTAAACTCATTTACCCTTTTATAGAAAAATATTACGCTTTTGTCTCAGGCTCAGTTTCCAGGAATCGAATACCAGCGACACAATTCTGAATGTGTCTTTTGTTCCTTTGGAAATCCCTGCATGCTCTGCTTACATAAAAACACACTGCTTTAGTAACATGGTCAGAAATGTGGAGGAAGAAAATAAAATCTTATAAAATGCATCGGAAAATACATTACATTCAACAATATATTAACATTTGACTGTAGATCCCATAACGAACAGACTGTTTGATTATTTCATTTTTGTGTGTGTGTGTAATTCATATTTTTATTATGTGGTAATGGTTTTGTCTAACAAGCACCCTTCACTACTGTACTGATTTACAGATTTATACTGTATCTATTGATTATGAAGTAATTTTTTTACAGTGTAAACCACACTAAAAGTCCTTAACCATAATACTTCTGAGTTAGTTAGGGTCTGGGATATTAGATGATGATTTATATGAACACACATCAGAAAGAGCTGACAGTAAAGCAGGAAAGAAGCCATATTTACAAACAGTGTTGGGTGTGATTTACAGTAAAGAGGCTGATCCATCATAATCAGAGAGCTGTCAGAGCCCGTTAGAGTCATTTGTAAAGTAAGTTACAGGCACTAATCATTCTGGGCAGCTTTGAAGTCATTGCCTGCACAATGATGGCGTTTATAACATCTCTGGTTCTCTTTTACTGTAAATCATCTCATCACAACCGTTCCAGTGTAAACCAATCCGTGAGTCCACATTCTCACTTCTCAGTTATTAATCCAGAGAAAGGCCTGCAGATATAAACTCTTCTGTTATCTTCTAATGAGAATTACTGGAAAGTGTTCCTCCAGCAGTGCATTTGTGTTCGTCACATTAAAGCCTTTTACGTTTGTACTCTGATGAAGCTAGAAAATCATTTCTTTCTGGCTTCATCTCATACTTTTGACAAAACCACAGCTGAATGCCTCGATTTGTGCATTTCTTCCAGGCTGTTTACCAAACATCTACATGACTGAGTGTCCGCATGATGCGATTCATGACGTTAATTACTCCTTTCTGGTCCAGTTCTACTAGAACAGGACGTAGATTACCCAAAAATGAAGATGTGCTCACCCTCAGATCATCTGAGATCAGGATGAGTTTGTTTCTTCATCAGGTTTGTAGAAATGTGTCTCTGCATCAGTGTCTCAGCAATGGATGCTCTGCAGTGAATGGGTGCCGTCAGAATGAGAGTCGATAAAAACATCACAATAATCCACAGCACTCCAGTCCATCAGTGAACATCTGGAGAAGACAAAAGCTGAAACACATCCAGCATTAAGACGTTTTTAACTCAAATACAAGTCCATAATCCATAATAACGCTTCCTCCAGTGAAGAAGTGTTCTGGTGTGAATCAGGAGAGAAATCTGCAGATCAAGCAGCGTTTACAAGACAAAACAGCTCTAAACCAATATATGACTGGATTTTGATGTGAGAGACAACAGCAGATGCACTTTTTTCACTGGAGGAAGCGTTATTATGGATTATGGACTTGTATTTGAGTTAAAAACGTCTTAATGCTGGATTTGTTTCAGCTTTTGTCTTCTCCAGATGTTCACTGATGGACTGGAGTGCTGTGGATTATTGTGATGTTTTTATCAGCTGTTTGGACTCATTCTGACGGCACCCATTCACTGCAGAGCATCCATTGCTGAGCAAGGGTTGGTAAGTGAAAGGCTGAAGGAACTGAGTGTCACCCCTGAACAACACAACACTGACTCGAATGAATGAAGCTCTTTCTGATTCTGAATGGTCTTTGTGATCTGAGTTTGTCAGCCTGTTTTAAATGCAGGTGCTTCAGTCACAGATGTGTGATTTTAATATGACCCTCAGGGTTAGATTTCAGTGAAAACCTGCTTATGATGAACAACCAGGCAAGACTTTATTTTTATATGAGTGATGAAATAAAGATAAGGATGATGACTGAACTGCTCATCAGGTTTCTTACAGTAAATCTAGCCTGAAACGCTTGATGGTTTGTTTGTAATTATAGACAGATCACACTGTTTTTATTGTCGACTCGTTGCCAGATTTCATGTCTTCTTTCGTTCACAAACATCAGGACGTGCCACGACGAGTTCAGCTCTGTCATTATACGAGCTTCCAGTGTTTGTTCAGATTAGATGATTACTTTGTTGAATAAAATTAGTCTTACAGATCGTTCCATGTAGCTACAAGTGTTGAAGAATGTTTCAACTACAAACCATGTTATTACTGTTATACTGGTTTATAATTGACATCAACTCTTGAAATAAAAACTCGAACCCTTCTTCTTTACACGGATGTGTTCAAAAGCAGTTCTGGGGCCGTTCACATTGAACACGGTTTTCCATTAAACGCGCTTAACCCTTGCGCTCGCGATTTTAAATGGCGATCTGAAAATGCATCTTTAAAACTAAATTAAGTTTAACTTTAAATATGGACCCTTTTCACATTTCTGAGGTTCTGAGAAGCAGAAACAAGAACAAATATTTTTTGCGTTCACATTTGCATACATGGCAAAAGACTTTTTAAGAGAGGAAAAAATATTGGGCAATTACATCACATTTATCAGAAGACCGAAAGATATTAAATTGTGGATGCATTGAAACGGTGCTTTATTATGGGTTCTGCTTGTCTGTATATAGCAGAGGTTCTCAACCTTTTGCAAGCTGGGCCCCCCCAAAGCTGGTTCATTGCAGTTGGGACCCCAGTGCCCCCCCCCCCACACACACACACACACACACACACACACACACACCACCTTGCATAGATAGATAGATAGATAGCCCTAGGCTATTATTTTTAGGCCCACATTATTATTATTATTATTATTATTATCATCAGTAGCGGTAGGTAGGCCTATTATCATTACAGATAAAATGATATCTGTGATGCATTCCAGTCAGGATTTAGATCGTATCATAGTACTGAGACTGCTCTCATTAGAGTTACAAATGACCTGCTTCTATCATCTGATTGTGGTTGTATCTCTTTATTAGTTCTACTGGATCTTAGCGCTGCGTTCGACACTATCGACCACAACATTCTTTTGAATAGACTACAAAACTTTGTTGGCATTAGTGGAAGTGCCTTAGCATGGTTCAAATCGTACTTATCTGACCGCCATCAGTTCGTAGCAGTGAATGAAGAGGTATCATATCGATCACAAGTGCAGTATGGAGTACCTCAAGGCTCAGTACTAGGGCCGTTACTTTTCACGCTCTATATGTTACCCTTGGGAGATATTATCAGGAGACATGGTGTTAGCTTTCACTGTTATGCTGATGATACTCAGCTCTATATTTCTTCGCCCGGTGAAACACACCAAATTGAGAAACTAACGGAATGCATAGTCGATATAAAAACTGGATGACGAGTAATTTTTACTGCTAAATTCTGAAAAACAGAGGTGTTAATTATCGGACCAAAAACCCCACATGTAATAACCTAGAACATTATCTAACACTTGACGGCTGCTCTGTCAATTCTTCTTCATCAGTCAGGAACCTAGGTGTGCTGTTCGATAGCAATCTGTCATTTGAAAGCCATGTTTCTAGCATCTGTAAAACTGCATTTTTCATCTCAAAAGCATATCTAAATTGCGACCAATGCTCTCAACGTCAAATGCAGAAATGTTAATTCATGCGTTTATGACCTCAAGGTTAGACTATTGTAATGCTTTATTGGGTGGTTGTTCTGCGCTTGATCAACAAACTACAGTTAGTCCAAAATGCAGCAGCTAGAGTCCTTACTAGAACCAGGAAATATGACCATATTAGCCCGGTTCTGTCAACACTGCACTGGCTCCCTATCAAACATCGGATAGATTTTAAAATCTTGTTAATTACTTATAAAGCCCTGAATGGTTTAGCTCCTCAGTACTTGAGCGAGCTCTTATCGCATTATAGTCCTCCACGTCCACTGCGTTCTCAAAACTCTGGCCGTTTGATAATACCTAGAATATCAAAATCGACTGCGGGCGGCAGATCCTATTCCTATTTAGCACCCAAACTCTGGAACAATCTACCTAACACTGTTCGGGAGGCAGACACACTCTGTCAGTTTAAATCTAGATTAAAGACCCATCTCTTTAGCCTGGCTTACACATAACACATTAATACGCTTCTATTATTCAAATCCGTTAAAGGATTGTTAGGCTGCATTAATTAGATCAACCGGAACCGGGAACACTCCCCATAACACACGATGTACTCGTTACATCGTAAGTTGAATGGCATCTGCGCTAATGTTTGTCTGTTTCTTTCCTAGTCTGTTTTTCGGTCCGTGTCCGATCAGATGGTGGGTCGGCACTGGGAGGTGATGTCTGCGGCCCTGATCGTCGGCGGAGACCAGGACGCCCGGATGACCCCCAGAGATATATCCCCAGATATATCACCCAAAAATAACAAAATAACTAAAATATAATAAAATATCTAACTACATAATACTACTATTGTTAGAAATTGCAACAAAATTAAAATAGAAATATAAACTTTTGAACTGCGGGTTTCGTCTGGTCAGAGGAGAACTGGCCCCCGACTGAGTCTGGTTTCTCCCAAGTTTTTTTTCTCCATTCTGTCTCGGAGGGAGTTTTGGTTCCTTGCCGCTGTCGCCTCTGGCTTGCTCAGTTGGGGACACTTAATTTCTAGCGATTATCGCCGATTTGATTGCACAGATACTATTTAAACTAAACTGAGCTAGACAATGACATCTCTGAATTCAATAATGAAATGCCTTTAACTGAAAATTGAGTGTTTAATCTTATCATTATACATTACTGACACTCTATCCTCCAATTTGATACTGTTAAGTGCTTTGACACAATCTGTATTGTAAAAGCGCTATATAAATAAAGGTGACTTGACTTGACTTGACTAGGCTATTGTTATAATTGGCAGTAGCACCAGACTTCTAATGTGAGCTTGCAGACATTATTATTATTATTATTATTATTAAACACGTCTCTAAGCTTGTGCATGCTTCGGGTGTGTGCGAGTACAGCGCGCAAGCAATCTAATTGAGTTCTGTTTCGTTTCTTCTTGTGGTTTTAAATAGATTGATCGTGTAAATTGGCAAATTAATCTGCGAATCACATGCCGAACGGTGGGGTCTGGACCTGGTCCGTATATCATGGATCAACTGCGATCCGTTTAAGCCCTATGACAGATCAGAGCAATCTTTTATTTACTAATTTAACCATCGTCAAATTGCTACTCGATATCAATCGCATACAACGAAAATAAAGGGTAATTAGAAAAATCATTTATGCACAACAAATAACAGAGCGTCATATCTATACACATTTTCCCCAGAACTTTCTCGCGACCCGGTAGGAATTCTTCCACGGCCCGGTAGTGGGTCGCGACCCGGTGGTTGGGGACCTCTGCTGTAGCCTACTCGCCCCCCCCCCCCCCCGGTTGAGAACCACTGGTATATAGTATGCTTTATTAATAATGTGTTTACTGAGTTTGGTCTTTTAAAAACACTGCATAACGAAGTAAGCCACGTGTGTCCCTTGTTTCATACGGAGGCAATTAAGTGTTCGATTTCTCGAAGAGGAGGAATTAACACGTGCAAACATCATGTTAAAGCGCTATTGGAATCATGTTCGAGCAGATGCATTAGTAAAAGCAAGAGCTGAACATGAACAGCGATCTGTGTTAGTGCGCTAATATTTCACCTCCTCTTTGTCTGTGACCGGAGGAGCGCCAGATGATCGGCAGCAGATGGAGAGACTCCTGCGGAGAATCACATTACAGAGAGCAGACCCTTCAGACTCCTCCAGAACACGGCAGATTGAGTCTGAGGCCTTCATCTGTCAGATCGGATCACGACTGTCCTGTTAGGGTCAAGCTCTGCTTCGGCTCGCTCTGTAGAATGTAGCCTACTTAATTCTTATGTTTATTATGTAATTAAAATATACATTGACGATATAAGTCTATTAAATGTCCCTATTTAGTTGAGTAAATCTAGTGTTTTGCATTGGTTTCTGTGAAGATTATTTTAGGGGTCTGTGTAGGACAATAGAATATACAGTCTGTACAGTAGAAAAACAATTATGCCTATGGAGAGTCCCCGTAAACCACTAAAACAAACGTGTGTGTGTGTGTGTGTGTGTGTGTGTGTGTGTGTGTGCGTGCATGTGTGATATATATAATCCAGCTCAGCTTTATCCACATACACACACTCACATAAAGCAATAGGCCTATAATATATACCAAATCTCGACTGATTGTTTATAATGTTGCAAAATGTCAATATATTATGATCCAGCTCTAATCTGATAAATGTGACTTAAAGGCATGAAAATAAGATATCATAAACATTAGCATGATTTTCTGTAAAGCTGCTTTGAAACAGTGTGTACCGTGAAGAGAGCTGTAGAAATGAATGTGGCTGTATCTTACACGCATATAAAGAGAGGTTGAGTTTGTCCTCATGCGACCTCAGAGCAGTGCGCATGCGCTCCGACCGTCTGTGTCTCACAGCTCAAACCTGTCTGTCTGACAGCTGACGAGAGACACGATAGCGCTGCGAGTTTATCATAGAGGACCGAGCCAATCACACACACACACACACACACACACACACACACACACACACACACACACACACACACACACACACACACACACACACACACACACACACACACACACACACACACACACACACACACACACACACACACACACACACACACGGGTTGATTGCATAAACAGCACATAATAAAGCTGCTCATTTCCTCTGAAAATGAAAACGCTGATTTGCTGGAGAGACAGACAGGATTTTATCTCCCATGGCAACCGACATGTGACGAAATATCAGACACACTTTACCTGCACTGATGTTTGAATCAACACAGAAATACATATGCATAAGTGCATGTCAGTTTATCAAAATATTCTAAATGCAGAGATGGAAAACACTTGTGTAGCACATGCAAAAAAAACAAGCACACATCAGTTTCTGAAGCCATCAGTCATTCTGTCTGCTTGTGTGAAGCCGTTTCTGATGTGCAGCAGATTGTGTTACTCATGATGCTGATCAGAGAGTGCACTTCATAGGGCGCACATGTTGGCCTTTGACCTCCTGGAATCTGGCAGACGTTTGTCAGTGTGTGTGTGTTCGGGTCTAAATATATCTGAAATACTGAGTATATCTGAAAGGATGAACACTTTAGCTGGAGAAGATGAAGTTTTCTCTCAGGATGTCATGGGAGAAAGACATGTTATTATATAAAATTATTTCTGTCCTAACTTATAAAGTCCGGTGAAATTATTTATGACCCTGCAGCACAGAAGCAGTCATAAGCAGCACAGCTATATCTGTAGCAATAGCCAACAATACATTGTATGGGTCAAAACATACATTTTTCTTTTATGCCAAAAATCATTCGGATATTAAGTAAAGATGAAGATATTTTGTATGTTTCATACCATAGATATATCAAAACTTCATTTTTGATTAGTAATAATTTGCTAAGAACTTCATTTGAACAACTTTAAAGATAATAAAACAAATATTGTCCGATCCTAACAAACCCATACATCAATGGAAAGATTATTTATTCAGCTTCAGATGATGCATACAACTCAATTTCAAGAAATTGACCCTTCTGGCTGGTTTTGTGCTCCAGGGTAACATTTCAGATTCAAATATGGGAAAGTGACTGAAAGTTCCAGTATGAATATGAAAGATTCTGCTGTGAAGACATGAAGTCTTAAGGAGATGTGAGGCGTGTTTACTGACTCTCCGACTTCACGACGCTTGTATTAATATCCTGCGGTTGAAAGCGGATTGCAGGGGTGTTATATTTGCATTCCAGTCGCGGTGAGAATTTCACTGCTGTCGTCACGAGGAACCCTTCGGAGAACATCACTCGATTGTTTCACAGCAAACGTTTGCTCAGCCGAGACACACAAACCCTTAGAGTTACTCTGACGTTTGGAGTGGGATTTACCTGGAAATGATTTCACAAATATTTTTGATTGCACAGATGCTATTGAAACTGAACTGAGCTGGACGATGACATCACAGAATTCAATAATGAAATGCCTTTAACTGAAAATTGAGTGTTTAATCTTATCATTATACATTACTGACAAACTATTTGACTATTTTGATATTGTAAAGTTGCTTTGACACAATCTTTATTGTTAAAAGCATTATATAAATAAAGGTTAAAAAAATAAATAAATAATTTCAAAGACGTGAATGAATGAATGAATTTGAATTTCATTTGTTCAATCCATTAGTTAACATGAACTAACAATGAATAATTCTTCTTTCCAAATTTATTAATCTTAGTTAATGTTAATCCCAACATTTATTGATACATTTTATATCAAAAGTTGTGTCTGTTGACGTTAGTTAATGCACTTTAAAATATTGTTAGTTCATGTTAAGTAATTTTACCAAATGAGAACTTATTGTAAAGTGTTACCAATATTGTACTTTTTTACATTCACAGTTTAGCACTGTGTTAGGTTTCATCTTTTGTTTTAAAATGTTTTCAAATGCAGGCAAATGTGAAAAAAGGAGCATTTGATGTGGTTTGTTTAGTGGTCATGATGGATGGAAGGATCAAATACAGCAAATCTATGAAAGTGTGTGGAAGAAATAATGCACCGACTCTAGTATTTTTTTATCCACTTGGCTTCAATATTCTGCTTTTCACTAAACTGTATATAATTTACAAGTAAATAACCCTGGTGCTCCTTGTGTTGCGTTCAAAAGTGACCTTTTTTTATTATTATTTCAATGAAATGAATGTGCTATATTTTAGTTTAATACTGTTGTTCAGTTATTATTTAGATTTTTAGGAGATTTTATGGTGCTAATTTATATTGATGACATATGATCCATTTATTACCTGCACTGTAAAAAGTGATAAGTTGACTTAACTTAAAAAAATTGAGGAAACTTGTTGCCTTAAAATTTTTAAGTAAATGATCATTTAAAAAATAAGTTAAGTGAATTGTCAAGTTCACTTAACTTTAAAAAAGAAAATTATTATATACTTAATAATTTTAAGGCAACGGGTTTCCTCATTTTTTTTAAGTTAAGTCAACGTATCACTTTTTACAGTGTGTTAACCACTTTTTAAGAACAGACCTGAAATCTTAACTCGTCGTAAACTGGCGTCGTATGCTTTGGAGCGGAGATTTAAGTTTTGGTCTCTTTTAAAGACACATATCAGATGATTGAAGTGGAAAAGTTTAAAAAAAATTAAACAAAAAAAAAACGTTATAGACGTTTAAGTTTATTACTATGAAAAAATGCATATGATTATTTAAAAATTGATATGAAAAATTTTCCAAAACATCTTTTATTATAAAACTGCAAGAAAATCAAAGCCTTAAATCTAAACAGGTTGTGCTCCAAATTTGAGGTTGACATCACAAAACAACAACGATCAATTTGGCTGCAGTACCAAAAGTCTCCACTAGATTAAATTTGTTTCCCATTCATTTCCAATGCTGTCATTTTTGGCCATGAACAATGTAAGTGTGACTGTGTTTTCTGGACCATTTAGCCTATATTCACATAGCATGTGTCAAAACCTTTACCAAGTTTTGTATCATTCCAATGAAGTAAAACATAAATTAAATAAAGAATGCATTTGTTCATTTTCATCTGGGTCCGTCCCCCTTCAGTATTTAACCTGATATAAAACTCAGCGTCAGCGGCCCTGACACAACCATCCGGCCCCAAAACCCAAAAATGTTAATGCTTGAGATCACATGAGCGATTAAGATTATTATAACAGAAGCATCTACAATCTAACACTTCAGTCACTAACAATCATTATAGTGTTGTGTTGTTTTTCTGTCTAGACTCTTTAGTCAAAGTGTGATTATGATGCAAGCCTGTAATTAGGAGTATAACTGAGACAGAGTGTTTCGTCCAGCCGTTAATGCAAGATTATTCAAATGTTTCCGCGGGAAATTAAAGGCTTTGATTGTTTTGTGCTGAAAATCCGCTTACAGACTTTGAGCTTCTGAACGTCGGGCCCCAAAATGCTGAGGTTTCTGGTGAACGTTACAAATAACAGTCATGAGGAAAATTAAAGCATTTGAAAAGTGTTTTTGAAGGAGAATATGCTTTATAGAAACCGTTATGAAAGATAAATAATTGGCTATTTAGATCAGATCAATTTATAACTAGTATTACATGCTCTCAGAAGTCTGCTTATTGATATCGGTTTACGACATTAAATAAGTACTTCAAGCGATGTGCCATTTGGAAATGTTTTCATGAGGTGACAATGTAGATAGTCACTGTGACACAAATAAATCAGTGCAAATCTCCAGACTGAGTGTTAGTAGCAGTCTTTCATTTCAGGAAAAACAATAAAAGCTGATGAGATTGAAATGACGGGTTACAGGCCTTTCATTCCAGCTCTCTGAGCTCGTAAAATCATGCAACGCTCTTCAGCGGAAGAGAAATATAATCGCTCGTGCCTCATAGAATCTATAAATTACTCAAGAGACTAAAGTTTCGTTGTACGTGTCAACACATTCACATTAACACTCATGTTTACAACTTTCAGTGTTGCTTCACCGTATGTGTTTCTTCATGAACTGAAAGCATCGTCCACATTAGTTTGTTCCTTTTTTATTATTATTTCCATCCATAATTCTGTTTTCCCATGTGCAGCCTTGCTTTGCATTTATATTTATATTTATTCATTTACCAGATGCTTTATCCAAAGTGACTTACAAAAGAGCAATTCGTCAAAGAGCCCACAATAGTTGAAATGCACAATGCCAGATTCATTAGAGAACTGGATTAGGACGCGAGTTAAAGAAAAGAGATTAGTTTATTTCTGTTTTTATATGTAAGTGCATTGGTTTAAGAGTGTGGGATGGAAGTGCATCCCATAATCAGTGTTGGGGTAACGCGAGTTACATAATCAGATTACTTTTTTTTAAGTAACTAGTAAAGTAACTCATTACTTTTTAATTTAGAAGGAAATATCTGAGTTAAATAAGTGACTCCAGTGTTTGTCATGTATTGAGGGACAGCTCTGGTGTTGCCATGTTGAGAGAAATCAGGAGTAAGAACATGATCTTACTGTAGTTCTAGACTAAATATCAACATTATTTATCATCTCACCTGCACTAAACACATTCAGTGTTCCTCACAATCAATAAAAACAAACTCAGAATATTACACAAACCTGCAATAATTAAATATGTTAAGTAAGACAAATATCATTTATGTATTTAATCACATTTTATTAACCAATATCTTTGCTGCTGACCTTCGACGATCCAATGCTATCATACTAATAAGCAGAAATGACACATTTGTGTTATATTTTAGTTGTTGCTGAATAGTGTTGATCTTCTTCTGCGTCATATTCTTCATGTGATTAGTTTGAGCGGCGTCTCTACTGTACAGACGTGATTTACATCTCCTTCAGTCTGAGGCGCATTCACTTCACTTATCATGTGAAAGAGCTTTTATATTTGTAAAAGAAGAGCTTTTTTAACTCAAAAGTAACGTAACGCATTACTTTCCATAAAAAGTAACTAAGTAACGTAATTAGTTTCTATTTTTAGGGAGTAACGCAATACTGTAATACATTACTTTACAATACTAAGGCAAGGCGAGGCAAGTTTATTTATATAGCACATTTCATACACAATGGTAATTCAAAGTGCTTGACATATAAGTAATAAAAATAATCACAACAATAAAACAAGGAATTTAAAAACCATTGAGGAGACCATTACAATAATCCACCCTGCTGGTGATAAAGGCAAGTCTTGACTGGAAACAAAACATGTTTTTGAGATGATAGTATGCTGATTTAGTTACTGCTTTGACATAAGGTCTGTCTCTAGAATCACACCAAGATTTTTGACTTTGTTTTTAGTTAGAGTTGGTTTTTAGTCCTAGAGTCCAGGTATGCATTCACCTTGAGAACTTCATCTTTGTTTCCAAATGCAATGACTTCAGTTTTCTCCTTGTTTAACTGAAGAACGTTCTGGCACATCCAACAGTTAATTTCATCAATGCATTGGCAGAGGGAGTCAATGTGGCTGTTGTCATTTGGAGATGAGGCTATACCTGGGTGTCATCTGCATAGCTGTGATAGGCAATTTGGTTAAAAGTAAGTTTCCCCAACACTGCCCATAATGCACTCATCTCGCTGTGTAAAGGGGCACACGAGAGTGACATATTTCTCAGGACGCCACAGAAGCGTGTGCATCTTTGAGCCATGGAGTTAGAGAGAAAAATGCATGTAGATGAAAGAGCCTCGTGACTGTGGGATTATCAGATGTGTCCTTTGTGACTGCGGCTGCTGAGAAACGCCGGTTCATGTGAGTGGAGCTGGGAATCAAAGTCCGTGTAAGAAACGCTGCAGGATGATGAAGCGGCTGCGATGACAGTTCGCCGGTGACAGCCTTCAGCGTGTTTCATCAGCGCTGGACCTGAGCCACCTCAGTAAGCCTGCGGATCACACTGGGTGATTTTCCAGCTCGCTGTCCTCAGATGAACCCAGCGCCGCTGCCAAGAGCCAGCTCGGTTTATAGAAGGTAACTGGGTTACATGCCAAGCAGCGCAGCAGAGAGACAGAGGCCCAGAGAATAAATCAATCATTCCTGAAGAAACACGCATAAGCACACGCTAAACTGAGGAAACTGCAGATCTGGACGGGGTTTGTTGGTGCTGGCGGCTCATGCGATGCCAATCCCAGCCGTGAATCCTCACAGTCACCAAACACACGACGAGTGCAGAGCAGAGGACCATCCACTTCATTTCCAGCGATATCGACGGCTTGATCGCACAGATACGGTTTAAACTGTACTGAGCTGGACGATGACGTCACTGAATTCAATGATGAACTGCCTTGAACTGAAAATTCAGTGTTTACTATTTGTGACCCTGGAGCACAAAACCAGTCATAAGAGTCCATTTTTGGAAATTGAGATTTATACATCATCAAAAAGCTGAGTAAATAATATTTCCATTGATGTATGGTTTGTTAGGATCGGACAATATTTGGCGGAGATACAACTATTTGAAAATCTGGAATCTGAGGGTGCAAAAAAATCTAAATATTGAGAAAATCACCTTTAAAGTTGTTCAAATGAAGTTCTTAGCAATGCATATTACTAATCAAAAATGAAGTTTTGATATATTTACGGTAGGAAATTTACAAAATATCTTTATGGAACATGATCTTAATATCCTAATGATTTTTGGCATAAAAGAAAAATGGATACAGTGTATTGTTGGCTATTGCTACAAATATAGCTGTGCTGCTTATGACTGCTTCTGTGCTGCAGGGACACAAATGTCCTTCTGCATTATTGACACACTATTTTCCTATTTAACACTGTAAAGCTGCTTTGACACAATCTGTACTGTTAAAAACGCTGTATAAATAAAGGTGACTTGACTCAGACGAGAACAAAGATGTTTCTGAAGGACTGCAGTCAAGATGAAGATGACGTAGTTCTGATTTTGCACTGATGCTGCGTTCCCCTTTTTGGAACCGCAAACCTTCTGACTCTCTTAAATTGAGTGAAGAAACAAAGTTAAGCAACACGCATTCAGCAGAATGAACTCATGACTGTCAGAAGAACAGAGAGAAGAAGAAGCTGCTTCCATGGAAACACCGTAATCCGGTTTACAGAGAGACGCCGCTTTCGTCTGAAGACCGAGACGACGCATCTAGACATACAGTCCTGCCCCTCTGACATGATTATGTGTTCACTTTATCCTGAAGAATGCCACAATGAAAGCAGATTTTTTTGTTGCTTTCACAAAGAATAGCCTAAGAAATCTCAGATATCTGAATATGTTTGTACGCATGAACTTTTAAGCTGTTAGAATCCATTAAGAACTATAAACCAAAAGAAGGGTTTGTTTCTTCTGAAAGATTCTTCAGAGTGAGTTTCATCATAATCTGAAAGCTCTGCTTGTCTCTGTCTCATTTCCGCCTTGGAGACGTGTGAGGTTACAGCAGCAGATACACTCAATGCACGAAACCAAACTCCAAACGACTGAGTGACAAAAGCTGCTGCTCTTGAGTGTCATCATGACGGGCAATTCAGACTCACCTCGGCTTTCATAAATATGTGACCCGGCAGCACAGAAGCAGTCATAAGCAGCACAGGTATATTTGTAGCAATAGCCAACAATATTGTATCCATTTTTCTTTTATGACAAAAATCATTAGGATATTAAGTAAAGATCATGTTCCATGAAGATACTTTGTAAATTCTCTCCCGTAAATGTGGTTTTGTGGTCCAGAGTCACGTGCACATTTGCAAATAAGAGATGAATATAATGCATGAAGTGCAGCGGAGGCTTCACAGACGTGCTCCTGTGCATATTCACATGTAACATACACCGCACATGTGAACGCTCACTCTGTCTGTACTAATAGTGTTTCCTATTTTCGTCTGGCTAAATGTTGTTTGAACATCACAGAATGCATTCTGAACTTCTGAACTTAACCTGTGACATATTTAAAGCGCAATATGATACGGTGTGCAGAATCTCACATGTTTAGGTTGAAAGGTGATCCAGTAATGCATGGCTGTCACGTAAAGCAACGGCTGTTTTTAGATTAACACTATAGCTTTCTATTCAAATAAGAAATGCCAAAACACTGATTTAATTAAGGAATGAAACAAGTGACTGTCTTTATGAGAGAGTCATCTGAATCATTCATTCAATCAGTTTGTTCAAAAATAAAGATTTATTGAATCATGAATTTACAAGCTCTCGATTCGATACGATGCTGTTCTTTGAAGACCGCACGCAGAGTTTAGATGGATGGATTACACTTATTAATGATTGGACTTTTTTTATGACTTGTATATTGCTGATGAATGAATGTTTTTAGGACACAGTAAATGACAACACCTCATGCAGCGACTCCAAACTAAACTACTTGAAAGCGTATAGCACGCTTGATGTATTTGAACATTAGTGGCAATCTTCCGGGAATTTTCAAAGCATTTGCTGTGCTGCAGCTGTACAATTGTCCCAAATTACAAACTATACACTATACGCTTATTCTATGTAATGTATAATAATATATTACATAAGGTTATTTTATGCATGAAAAGTTTACAGTTTAAAGTCTACTCTTCATCTTTCGGATAAATAAAGCTGCTTTACACCACCAAGTTAAGGCTGCTCTATGCCTGCTTAAAATTCTGTGTAAAAAATGCAGCATAAACGCCAGACTAAATTATGCCTGTTCTCAGCCCCAGTATCAGAGTACAGCATAAAGCAGCATAAACCGTGTGTGGACAGACACCTGAATGCCACTTCAGAAGCGCTTCTGTGCCGCCTTTACAGTGTACATTTTTTATTTTATTTTGGGAGCGATTGTTGCATCGCTTCGCAGAGTAGAAACGCCAAGTTCTATTGAGTTAATAAATGCTGAAGAAAACTTTCTGACTGAACGCCTGAAGCCTTCTTTCACGTCAGTTCTCACCCTGCTTAAAAAAATAGAAACCATCACAGAAATTCTAATGGGTTCCACTACAGAGACCGTTACAAACATTACAAGCCATCAACTTTTTACCATTAAAAGCAGTCATAAGCAGCACAGCTATATTAGGCAATAGCCAACAATACATTGTATGGGTCAAAATTATACATTTTTCTTTTATGCCAAAAATCATTAGGATATTAAGATCATGTTCCATGAAGATATTTAGTCAATTTCCTATCGTAAATATATCAAAACTTCATTTTTGATTAGTAATATGCATTGCTAAGAACTTCATTTGGACAACTTTAAAGCTGATTTTCTCAATATTTAGATTGTATGGCACCCACAGATTCCAGATAGCTGTATGTCCTATAAATAGTGTATTTATTCAGCTTTCAGATCTCCAAGTGACCCTTATGACTGATTTGTGGTCCAGGATCACATATTCCATTAGGATTTAGTGGTGTTAACAAGCCACCAATAGAAGGCGACCAATTACCAGTAGAAACCCACAGGGACAGGCTTCTATTAAAACCAGTACTATTCCCATACTATAACCACCAAAATCATTACAAATTCTGTGATGCTTTCTATTGTTTTTGTTAGTTTTATTTTTATTTTTTGTTCAGCAGGGCAGAATGCATCGATGAGCTGAAATAGTGCATGATGGAAACTCAGTGAATGCGCAGTGGCTTGCGCGCTCGGGCCGGGTGTATTTCCGCGGATCCCGGCTGAAGATCAGAGGGTTAGCGCCGTCTGGTGTCTTCAGATGATCGACTTGATTGTAGGAACTTTCGCAGCGCGTCAGGGAGTCACGCGCGAGCGTCCGCGCGCTGCTACAGCTCCTGGAGTGGACTGAAGAGAACTTCTGAAGCCATCAAGAGTTTTAACGTTAATAGGAGACGCTTTGATTTTAAAGCGCACTCGTTTGCGCTGCGCTCCGTTCCTGATGAGCAGGAATATGACTCTGAGTGATGCGCCTCGGTGTGTTCCAGCGTGTGTTTGGAGGCGGAGTGACTGACTGACATTCATTCATCATATAAAAGGGAAGTTGAGCCGCGGAACACCAGAAACTCTTCTGGGATCGATCATGAACACGGCGAAGGCGCTGAAGAACGCGCTGGCGTGTTTGGTGATTCTGCCGCGTTTTCTCGTCGCCGTGTTCATGCTGTGGTGTCTTGATTTTCTGTGCGTGAGGAAAAGAGTTTTGTTGCATCTGAGGAGTGAGGAGGAGGAGGAGGAGGAAGACCCTCCGCTGTGCATCTCCGACAACAGCCGCATGTTCAGCTGGGAGTCGCTCAAAGCGGTTTTCCACGGACACAAGCTGGACTGGATGAAGTCCGCGCGTCTCGGCCGCGACGCGCCCAACAGTGAAGTGGTTCCGCTCGCGGATCCGACGCGCAAACGCGTGCTGGACTTCGCCCGCGCTCAGAGGCCGCTGGTGCTCAATTTCGGAAGCTGCAGCTGACCGCCGTTCATGACGCGTCTCAAGGCGTTCCAGCGGCTCGTGCTCCAGTACGCGGACGTCGCCGACGCGCTGGTGATTTACATCGAGGAGGCGCATCCCTCCGACGGCTGGGTCAGTTCTGACGCTCCGTATCAGATCCGCAAGCACCGGAGTCTGGAGGAGAGGCTGCGCGCGGCGCGGCTGATGGCACGGGAGGCGCCGGGCGTCGCGATAGTCGCCGACAGCATGGAGAACTCGTGCAACAGCGCGTACGGAGCGTATTTCGACAGACTCTACGTCGTCCAGGACGGGAAGGTGGTGTATCAGGGCGGCAGAGGACCGGAGGGATACCGGATCTCCGAGCTCCGGCACTGGCTGGATCAGTACCGCAAGCGGCTGCGCGACGCCGTGATTCGCGTGTAAAGTGACGCGACTTTAGCTATGTTTCCATCCACCTGTTTTTGTAGTCTCGCACCGGATGGACACGCCAAGATGCGCATAGATTTCTATGCGCACAATTGAGTAGGATAAACTTTACGCACATAAATGGAAACACATTCACCGAATAAATTCCTCCATGCACATTGAAAAAGTCATGTGAGTCTGTGCTATGAGACGGGATAATTGGGGACCGATCTCGTTCACAGCATCTGAAATGTTGTTTGGGTCGTTCTGAAATGTCTGAGCAAAGTCTGTCGTCAATATATTTCTGTATAATCGTCTTAAACGACTGCGTTCCCAAATAACAGACATCCGCCTCAGAAAGCAGTGACAGCATTTATTGTGCTTCGTCTGCTCGCTCTGAGCCGCAAGTCATTCATCATATATGAACATTATTATATTCAGTGGCTTCTCCTACTTTTCTTAGAGATATTTAGTGCCAGTTTATCAGGACGTGATGATTTTGTTCTCTTTGACTCGTTGGATGGAAACGGTGCTTTAATTCGCAAATGTTTTATGCGATATTCCAGTTTTGCGCGTACAGTAAGTTAAACTCGAATCTTTGGATGGAAACATAGCTTGTAGATCAGGGTGCGAATTACAGACCTCCGCTTGGTTTCCTCCGATGACTGAAGCCTGCGCATAATGTGAAGATTTAGATGTGAAATGCATTTCTGTTGCTCTGACTGAATCTAAATTGTGATTTTGATTGAAATGGGTCACACTGAGTAAACTCGCTCATTCAGAGACGTGCTTTTAGACGGAGTCGCATCTAAGTGTCTAAACGCATGTGCAGAGATGAGATAAAGTTCACTCTCTTTAACTCAATGCTATTGAACTGAATATACGAATCAAACTATCTGCTAAAATAACCTCGAGATTAACAACAAACACTGAAATAATAAGAGAGCGCGCTTTATCTGTCACATTACTCAAACAAACCCCTTTTCCTTCAGAAGCTGTTTTTTTTCTTTTCTATATTTTGAAATGTCATTTTTTTATATTAAATAATGTATAGCAATATTATTAGCCAACATGATGTAAAATGAATACAATTGTAAATTAACATTACAAATATAAATGTAAAACATTTCAAATTAGGCTTCCTATCCCAGATAGCACATGTAGGTCTGCTAGATGTCTGTTAAAGATCACTTGATCTGGAGAGCATCTGCTGTGTATGATGCCTGTAAGATTTCAGTTTTACATGCATTCTAAATCATAAACATCTTAAAGACATCTAATAGACGTCTATTTGACATCTGACAGGTAACGACCTGTAGACGTATTGCAGATGAGCAAACACTCTGAAAATACGTCTTGCAGATGTCAAATAGACATCTCTGTAATGTATGTGTGCTATCAGCCTCGCGGTGTAACTCGCACCCTGTCTGTCAGAGCTGCTGCTGTTTCCTTCCAAGACTCAGTTCGTCTTCGTTCTCGTGTTGAGAGCATCTCCGTGTGTCCCTTCTGTAGAAAGGATCTTGTTGTGCATAGATGCTCACTCTCTTTCCCTCCTGTATTTTTTGTGAAGGTCGATTTTTAAAAGGTTCACGACCAGAAGATCGACACTGATGTCTAAAATACAGGACGAATACATGTAAATTATTCCTTTTTATCAAAGACATTTTGTAATAAAACATTTCATCCGGAGGCGTGTTCGTGTATCTGAATTACACAGTTCAGTTCTGCATGATCATATTCACACTTCACGTTCATATCATAATACAGATATTGTGCTCCTGTGATTTGGAGTCACACATACAGTATTTGACACATTTTCCCACAATATTCTGTCAGGTTTCTGTTCTTGAATCCTTTGCTTCACCTTTAAGGTTCACTCTTATAATTTAAGGGTTTTTTTCTGCAGTGATGAACCATTTTTGGTTCCCTAAAGAACCTTCCAGTGATCCGTTCTTAAAAGAACCACATTTAAAGAACTTTTGAATCATCTAAAGAACCACTGATGCCAGTAAAGAACCTGTATTTTTAAGAGTGTTGCTCATATGTTATAATGCAGTGTGATCTGCATCTAGACAGATTTCCTAATTAAACACAAGCACATTGACTGTAACTGGCTCCGCTGGCGTTGCGGAGTCTGTTACATCTGTCTACTCTGTGACATTCACATCTGCGTTCGTCTGACCAGAGAGAACAGTTCGTGTGTATGAAACACCTTTACAAAGTCGTTTTTATCATTATTTCTGTGTTACAAACATTCAAACAATCACAGAAGTACTGGAATAAAAGTTTACAGTTCGGATATAAACACTGTTGTCTACAGAAGCGATCAAATTAGAGTAAATCACCTTTTGGAAAGTGACGACGCTTCAAAGAAAGATTCAAATCAATGACAACAAAACGTTTTTAAGACTTAAAAAAGAGATTCATTCAAAAAACGTTAGATTTATTCAGGAATGAAACAAGTGAAGTCTTTATGAGCGAGCGAGTCGTTGAATCATTTGTTCAGCTTATTTTTTTTAACAATTCATTGAATATTGAATATTTTATAGACTGCAGCAGTTACTAGAACCTCTAGTAGATTACATGTTATTTTGTCTAGTTGTCTATTTTTTCAGAATTGTGGTGGGAGATTAGTGATATCTATTTTAAAAATAAAATTGTGATTGTCCATTCTCAGTTCATCCAGAATCGTGCAGCTCTAGTTGGTCATGTAATGTAAATAAATGACTTTAATTTCAGATAAAGCATCAAAGATGTGGTCAGTGAGGTTCGGTATCCAGAACGTATACATTTATTTTGTGCTATGTATTCTACAAGTACATTTTCATATTTATTTGCTTAATAAAAATACCCTGCAATTTACTTTTGATGTACTAAACTGGTCGGCTACGCCTGAAGTCTGCTAAATCAGAACAACTCATTTTGTACTTTAATTGTGCAGAAGTAGTGCTGAAGTCCAGCTGAAGATATACTGAAGCACTGATTGTGTTATAGTGGAACCATTGCAAGTATACGTCAGGTACAGTTTAAATATATTGCATTTAAAGACTGATATTATACAGAGATCATACAATCCTTATTAATAGTGTTATTAAAACACATTTTAGGCATAATATGAAATGTGCATTGTGCAAAAAAGTAAACCTCCAAATGAAGTTAAATTAAAATGTTATATCAGTAAGGGATATGTCAATGGATTCGAATTGTACTTAGTATGAAATAAATGTATTTTAAATAAATGATGGCAGAGTTTACAGTAGTGATAGAGTTCAGTTTGTGTGCACAACATTTATTAAAGCCTGTTTGTGTTTGTGTGTCTCTACAGGGAAGAAATTATCAGTGCTGCCAGATCTTAATATCATTAATCAATGCACACAAAACATAGATTAAACAAGGCTAAATTGCAATCTGCTGCAAAACAATGATTTCAACCAAAAACAATACAAATATCTCAGCTGTCCTTCTCTCACACACCAGTGGGGGGGGAATCAGCGAGTAACCAGAAAACAAGACCGTATTCTGAAACAGCATCTGAGACCATCCATATTTATGACCCTGCAGCACAGAAGCAGTCATAAGCAGCACAGCTATATCTGCAGCAATAGCCAACAATACATTGTATGGGTCAAAATTATACATTTTTCTTTTATGCCAAAAATCATTAGGATATTAAGATCATGTTCCATGAAGATATTTAGTACATTTCCTACCGTAAATATATCAAAACTTCATTTTTGATTAGTAATATGCATTGCTAAGAACTTCATTTGAACAACTTTAAAGGTGATTTTCTCAATATTTAGATGTTTTTGCTCCCTCAGATTCCAGATTTTCAAATAGTTGTATCTCAGACAAATATTGTCCAACAAACCATACATCAATGGAAAGACTATTTATTCAGCTTTGATGTGTAAATCTTCTGACCCTTATGACTGGTTTTGTGGTCCAGAGTCACATATAGAGGTTTCGTGCACATTTGCAAATAAGAGATGAATATAATACATATTTATGTATAAATCTCAATTTTGTCAAATTGACCATTATGACTGGTTTTGTGGTGCAGGGTCACATTTATGTGATTATGTGAAAAACGTCTTAGGGACAGATTACCCAAAAATGATCATTCTGTCATCACTTACTCGCCTCACGTCGTTTCTTTCTTCTGCTGAACACATTTTGAAGAATGTGAGACACCAAACTGTTGCTGGTAGCCATTGACTTCTAATGTATTTTTCTTTTCCATAGCATGGAAGCCAGTGAGGTCAAGCAACTGTTTGATTACCAACATCCTTCAAAGTGTCTTATTTTGTGTAAATGATGAATGATTTAGTTATTCTTAGGTGAACTATCCTCTAATAACTGGACGAGTCAAAGCAGGCCTGCAAAACGCAGATGAAACATCTCAACATGGCCTTTCACGAGAAACTCAGCATTAGCTGATCACATTCTTGACTGTTTGAACACATGTGAAGAACACAATCAGCAGTATTGTTTTAGTTTATGGGAAACAAACAGAGCTGATTTGATTCCTCTGACCTGATTCTCGCTGAAGCCGTGTTTCGCTGTGGTGCAGTACCAAAAAAAGCTAGTATTTTTTGCTGTGTGTTTCACCATCAAAGGCTAAATGTCTTTTCCAGTTGCTTGGTTACTGTTTTCCATGCAAAACTATACAGATTTGTGACTTGCTTGTTCTTTTATTGGAGGAAGAGTTTCTGAGCTGAGAGGAATGAAGGATTGAGTTTGATCTGCTCTTCTTGTGTTGTCACATGTAAGAGATTTCAGGAGCTGAATGCTGTTATTCACATCACGAATCCGTCTGTGTGACCTGAAATCAACCCTGACACACACACACACACACACACACACACTCACTTCTCACCAAATCTACTTTACAGCAGATCATGACATCTGTCCATCAGTCCATTATGTGTGAAATCTGCGTATTTTTTAGATAATCATCCACTTCCAGAAGAAAGACTGACGTATCAGTGTAATACAGACCATCTGGAAGATCTCGCAGCGCTTTATACTCAGGGTTTGCGGTCGTACGTGATCAGCGCTGCCAGGGAACCGCTTCAGCATTTTAACATATTACTCCCATCATGCACTTCTCCAGTGAGAATTAGCATGAGCGCTAAAGCCCTGTGCGCTGGCGTCATCACCGCATCCACATTATTAAACATCATTTATCTGAGAACGAGCTCTGCCAACAGATGCCCACTTTATGAAAACAAAATGACAAGCATGACGCTGATGTGACGCTGAAACAGCATAATCAGATCATCGTTTCGCATGAGCACCCCTTCTAGAAATGCTGGACTTTAAAACTTTAAAAGTGACCTCAAGCCCCTTTCCCAATTGAAATGTCACATACAAGGAAATTTAGCTTTTGGAAAGCATGTTTTCATCACGAGCAGGTTGACATGTTGAGGTCACGTGACCAGCCGAATGTTACTCAGTGGAACAAAAGAGTCACGTTTAACTGATAATAAACGAGAGTTTCTGTATAATAGTGTCAGAAATAAACCAAGACTTTAAGAAATACTGTAGTTTACCCAAAAATGAACACGTCACAGACTCAGCAATGGATGCTCTGCAGTGAATGGGTGCCGTCAGAATGAGAGTCTGATAAAAACATCAGAATAATCCACAGCACTCCAGTCCATCAGTTAACATCTGGAGAAGACAAAAGCTGAAACTAATCCAGCATTAAGACGTTTATAACTCAAATACCATAGAGTCCATAATCTATAATAAAAAGTGTTCTGGTGTGAATCAGGAGCGAAATCTGCAGATCAAGCAGCGTTTACAAGACAAAACAGCTCTAAACTAAATCTTTTGTCTTCTCCAGATGTTCACTGATGGACTGGAGTGCTGTGGATTATTGTGATGTTTTTATCAGACTCTCATTCTGACGGCACCCATTCACTGCAGAGCATCCATTGCTGAGACACTGATGCAGAGACACATTTCTACAAACCTGATGAAGAAACACACTCATCCTGATCTCAGATGAACTGAAGGTGAACTGTTCCTTTAACCAAAGTGACATACACTGGATTTAAAGTCTGTACTTTTCAAGTATTTAGTTACATGTTTCCAGAGGAAGGTGAGTGACTGATGGACCAGCACCAGTCTAACCTACAGAACATCTACTGTCTGTCTCTAAAGACTACTCCGCACGGCAGCACATGCTGTTTTGTCAGATATCTCTGTCTGAAGTCTAAACTGGAGTCAGACAGGGACGCAGCTTGATTAGATTCCCGTGCTCCGTCACCTCATCCGCTCTCGACGACCACAGCGCCTCCTGCAGACAGAAACCAGATTCATTCATCAGAAACATCCATCAAGATGCTCTTGCTAAGTGTGTGCCGTCCACCATCAAAAACTGCCATGTTTATAGCCATATTTAGTATACACTGTAAAAAAGAGGTAATTAAAGATTACTGGAGTATGTTTAAGAAGAAAATTGGTAACACTGCAGGCTATGAATCATTAGTAAATAGTCAGTTCATCCTTTATAAAGCATTGTCCCAACATTAATAGGCATTAGTAAGCAGTTTATAAATACAGCTATAAATGGCTTGTTCTTGATTAAAAAGCATATTTATTACAAATGAGATTTGAAGGCTCAGTTATCCTCCAAACAGAACAATTAAACAAACACAACACAGAGGGTTGAAATATTCATTCCAAGATGCAAAAAAATGAAACTGTATACACTTTAATTATTATCTTTATTTTCTATGATATTGCAGAGGTTTATTTTTCATTTTTTCATCAAGCGTATAGTTTTACAGTTTCTTTTTGCATCTTGAAAAGAGCATTTCTGTTGTGTATCTGTGTTTGTTTAGTTTGTCTGTTTGGAAGAATCTGAGCCTTTATAAGGTAGAAATAGTCCTCACTTTAGATGAACTCACAAAAACAGACGACTGACCGCTACTGCATGCTTTATAACAGCAGGAATATGTGTTAATAAAACATGTATGGAAGTATGATCATGTGTCTAAATAATAATATTTCTAAATGTACATTTAAATAGTTTATTAATCATTTACTTCCACTTTCTAAATGATCTTATGGACCAACTCGGTTGTAAATAACTTGATACTTAATTTAGAAATGATAAATTGATCGTAAATAAAGTATGAAAATATGAAAAACATTATAGATATGTTATAAGTCAAGAACAAAACATTTATAGCTGTATCTATAAACTGCGTAATGCCTATTAATGTTGGGACAATGCTTTATAAAGGATGAACTGACTAATCTCTAATGATTCATAGCGTGCAGTTATTATAAAGTATTAGCCGAAAATTCTATTTCAGCTTTTTTACTTCAAAATCACTGTTTCTTTGTAATAGTTTGTGCATTTTCTGAGTGAAAACTGTTTCTACACCAAGTTTTCTTCAGTGCTTATTTTTGAAGAATAGAACAAGGAAAGACTAGAAAAAGGCACAGTTTTCTTTTTCTGTGACGCATTCTTTTTTTCATCAGTGCTAATGAAATTACAGTTATTAACTGCACAGATTCCCAGTGTTTGGAGTCACAGAAGGAAGAGTTTCTTCTCGAGACCAGGATTTATCTCAGTGACCGGTCTTCATGGCACGGACACATGTTCATGTAGCGTCTTCCAACACGAAGGGCCTTCAATTAAAGTGTGAAATTACATTTCTAAATGTTCCTCTCGGTTAAGTAAAAAGTGTTTTCCCTATAAGAATGCATGAAGGAAAGACACAAACCTGCTGTGTTCTTGCTTGTAAACCAGCGAGCCGCTTCAGTGAATTGATTGAATTATCCGTGGAATCGTTTCTTCAAATGTACAACACTGTTTTGTATTTTGGCCGAGGCTAATATTTCCCGGCTGGGGGGAGAAAGTGTTTGGCAGCGGTTAGCCTTGCTTTCTCTCGTTTGGACAATCGCTGAACATTCGTGGCTTTCTGAGGTCAGAGGTCATGCTTCATTAAGGGCTGATTTGCCCATGCTGTTCATCTCCAGAGAACACGATGACCTCGCGATGACCTCTGGAGCCTGGGGTCACGGTTCAGACGTGCCAGAGATCACGACCGCATCGCTGTTTTAACACTTTCATGCGATCTGTGAGATCCAGGCAGGCATTTGTTCTCAACATGTTTTCCAGGCACACAATCAGCTTTCTGTGGACGCGCTTCTCTGGGCATCCGGCCCTTTTTCCACTGAGCACTCAGAGGTCAGACGAGGTCACCGCATTGATGTTTGCTCTCGCTTTGAATCGGTCACTGCACGCTAGAGCTGGAGACTCAGACATGCAGGAAATTCTAAACTTCAATTCAAAGGAAGATCAAATGTGTCTTGACAAACATTTCTGGTTAAAAATGATTTGTTATGTGCAAGTGAATTTCTTCCAATTTTATTGTACTTCAAAAGTAAAATTGCAGTTCAATTCATTTTCTTTGAGGGTTAGTGTTATTTATGTATCATTGAGATATTATATTATATTACAAATTAAAAATGAGTAATGTTGCCTTGACCTAGGTGAGATCAAATGTTACATTCTTAAAATATTTAATTTCAATTAAAGTTCATTTTATTTCAAATAACCAGTGTTGGGGAGTAATTAGTTACATGTAACAGCATTTATGTAATTTAATTACAAAATAAATGTAACTGTTATCACTTACAGTTATTAAAAAATGTGTAGTTAAATTACAGTTACTTATGAAAAAGCGATTATAAAGTGAGTTACATCTGAATATTTTGCATCAACTGCACTAAAATAGATGTTTCAGGAGCACACAATAGGACACATGCTTATTCCATAACTGATTTATTTCCTATTTGGTTTTATTTTTTAAGATTAACTGTTTTTTCCCCAGTTTTTTAGACGCCAGTGTTTGCTGTCGTAGCTGTGCAAAGATTTGATTTCAAAAACAGTATCACAGCTATTAAACTATTTCTTGTTATGATTTTAAATCTGTATTTAACCTCAGAATGATCTCAAAGTAAGTCTGACTTTGTGCTGGCTGTGCTTTCAAATGAAATGATTATGATCTTAATTGGAGTGATGAAGGATTGTGAAAGTCTGACAGTAATCAGTGTTGAGTTCTACTGTAAGAGTGACGCTGCCTGCTTTACATGTTTCACAATGATTTACAGCCGAAATTTAGAGAAGTAATCAAATAATACATTACTTTAATAAAGTACTTAAACTACTTGTTACATTTTAAATAAGGTAACTTGTAATCCGTAACCTATTACATTTCCAAAGTAACCTTCCCAACACTGATAATAACACATTTTTTTATGGCTTTTGTTTACTATAGGATGAGAAATAATGATCAGAGCGGACTGAATAATGTGTAAATCACTGGTTTTTTTCTCTCCAGCTCATACCTCAGATGACCAAACGTGACCCACTTACGGCTCTGAGACGAGCGCGTGGGAGGAACCAGAGGATCATGGGTAACTAATCCATGACTTTCCTGCTTCCAGGTCAGAGCACATTAAAACGAGCGCATCTAAAGCAGATCAGCGCTTGCCTTCATTTCCTCCACAGAAGCGTCATGAAGTCAGAGAAACGCTCATCTGTAAATCTGCTGAACGCATCTGTCCTGCCGGATGTGAGGAAACGCGTGGCTTTTGTGACCTTTACTGTTAGTTTGTTTTAAAAGCATGTTTTGTATTAACACTGGCATGAGCCTTTCATTTGATGCCGTTTGACTGGGAAAAAAACTGAAAGATGAAAGAAATAGTTCACCTAGAAATAAAAAGTCAACAGTGCTGTACTTTTCTTGTATGTTTCATGATTGGAGGCAAGATTTGCAGCAAACTAGCTGTGAAGTGTGTAGGAAGTTATATGATATATAAAGGATTATTGTTGATCTTAAATGGGAATATATATATAGTTGCTCTTTGCAACTGTTCCATCATTTTCTGGCTTTTTATCTGTGTGTTTTATCCGTGTTTTATAATCGATAAAATTCTTCCAGATTTTTTTTTTAACCTCCTGACTGTTAAAAATCAGGCATATTAAAGGGGTCACGACTAGAGAACTCAAGTCTCTTCCTTGAGCTTTTGACATATAAAAGGTTTTTGTACCATTACAACATCCTGCAGGTAAACTGCATTTATTTAATTAACCCATTTAATCCCACCAAAGAAGGTTTTCATTTATAAAGCGCTAAGAATGTTACCAACTGGTGTTTTAGTGCATTTCCTGCAAATATGGAAAAAATAAAGGGTCTCAATAAAATATGTGCAGTGTCACATGAATAGTGCAAATTGTCACATGACCAGAGCAGTTTGCTTCATGTTTGCACTTTGAGAAGATGATGACTGCATCAAAGCTCCAAAACAAAAGGCTAGTAAAGTATGTTAACATAAAGACATGACAAAGATTTTTGGTACATGTTATCTTTAAGGTGTCTAGTATTAATATATGAATTCAAAATTAATAAGGTTTGCTGAGAGTAGTCAAAAAATGAGTAAACATATTGATGGCAACAATAGTGACCGGTGGGATAATACAGTTCATGTAGGTAAACATATAAATTCAATTGCAGCTATTAGTGAAGGCTGCACTAAAATGCTGCAATGACAAAGTTACAGTGAATATTGCACCAAATTCAAAATGTTACAAATGAAGTTGCAATATTGATGTTGTAATACTGGTAGCACTAATATAAGAATTTTATGATGTACTGTATGTTACAGTAAAGTAACAATTTTGAAATACATTGATGGTTGTATTTTATCTCAGTATTACTAGAAGTGTTCAAGGGTTTTAATGCATAATAGTAACCCTATTAAACAGAGTTTAAAATAGCTGGGCTGAGATGTATAGAAGTTGTTATGAGTGCAGAAATATGTTAATTCAGTATACACAATATCCCACCAGCCACAATTGTGACCGACCATAAACCACAATTTTTCACACACTTTTCCAGGAAAAAATTCAAAAAGTAATTATTGATTTTTGCAAAGGGTTACTAATGGCAAATCATTTGGATATTTTAATGTCTGGGAAAATTTTAAGATTTAATTTGGGAAGCTCCAAACGCATTATATTACATATTTGCATATGACCACCTCCAGAGCAAGACATCGACCAATCGTTTAACATTATCGTACTATTAGCCCCGCCCACTGGCGTTCAGTCGTTTAATAGTTGACACCTGCTACTAGTACCAGACACGAGTGTCGTGTCAGACGCTGCTCTGATAGAGTACAGATGCGCATTGAGTTTGTGACGCGCTCGAGTTTATCAACAACAGAAAACACAGAGCAGTAAAGTGCGCTCGCTTTGATGCGTTCGGTCTCTGTACCGCCTTCAGAAGGATCCCAGCATCAGGAATAAGTTTTTGCTTTATTATTAATCACCTCGGCGGATTATATGTTTGTCCGGAGCATTTGACTACAGATTGTTTAGTAAATTAATTCAATTCAAGTTGATTTGTATAGTGCTTTTCACGATACAATCATTGCAAAGCAGCTTTACAAAGATTTATTTGTAAAGAGTTGGTTATTAGTGGTGACTATGGCAGAAATGTACAGTAAAAAATCATGCAGTTAGCTACAAATTACATGTAATCAAACAGACGGTGAACACTATTAACTGCAATGATTATATGTTGCGATTAAACTTTGCAATTGCGATTAAACGTTGAGATTAAACAAAATTTGGTCATTTTATATGTTGTTCCAGTGTTAGCATCATCTGAGGTCTTCTGAGGGGTTGGCATCATCTCTTCTCAGGTATTCGGTCATCTCAGATCTTCATAAGGGTTGGATCCAGACTGAAGCTTGTGTAATTCCTAGTTGCCTCGGCATGTCCATCCCGTGGCAGAAACAGAGAAGCAAATAGAGACGAAATTAGCGTAGCTGCTGTTCCATCCAAGCAAGGATGATTTGTTCAACCCAAGCAAAAGAATGATAATGTGTATTTGATCAGATATAACTGCAGTACAAAGTTATGAGATACATTATGTGAATGCTTGGCTAAAGAGATGTGTCTTTAATCTAGATTTAAACAGAGAGAGTGTGTCTGAACCCCGAACGTTATCAGCTATTCCAGAGTTTGGGTGCCAAATGTGAAAAAGCTGTACCTCCTTTAGTGGACTTTGCTATCCTAGGAACTACCAAAAGTCCAGAGTTTTGCGACGTTAAGGAGTGTGAAGGATTGTAGCGTGATAGAAGACTAGTTAGGTACACAGGAGCTAAACCATTAAGGGCTTTATAGATAAATAGTAATATTTTGTAACTGATACGGAACTTAATAGGTAGCCAGTGCAGAGACTGTAAAATTGGGGTAATATGATCATATTTTCTTGACCTGGTAAGGACTCTAGCCGCTGCATTTTGGACTATCTGTAGCTTGTTTATTGAAGATGCAGGACAACCACCTAACAGTGCATTACAATAGTCCAGTCTAGAGGTCATGAATGCATGAACTAGCTTTTCTGCATCTGAAACCGGTAGCATGTTTCGAAGCTTGGCAATGTTTCTAAGATGGAAGAATGCTGTTTTTGTAACATGGGAAATATGATTTTGAAAAGACAAGTTGCTGTCTAATATAACATCCGTACATCCGTCTAGATGCAAATTGTAATCCAAGAGATTCTGTGTACTGTTTTTTGATCCAATAAGTAATATCTCTGTCTTTTTTAAATTCAATAGGAGAAAATTATTGGTCATCCATCCATTTACATTTTTAACACAATCTATTAGCTTAGATAGTTCAGAAGTTTCATCTGGTCTTGTTGAGATATATAGTTGAGTATCATCAGCATAACAATGATAACTAATCCCGTATTTTCTAATAATATCACCAAGGGGCAACATGTATATTGAAAATAGCAGAGGACCTAGGACAGATCCTTGTGGTACTCCATACTTTACTGGTGATAGTTGAGATGACTCCCCGTTTAAAAAAACAAAGTGGTAGCGATCGGATAGGTAGGATCTAAACCATCTTAAAGCCTGCCCTTGAATACCCGTATGGTTTTGTAATCGATCTATGAGTATGTCATGGTCTATAGTGTCGAACGCAGCACTAAGATCAAGGAAAACTAGCAATGAGATGCAGCCTTGGTCTGACGCAAGAAGCAAGTCATTTGTAATTTTAACAAGTGCAGTTTCTGTTCTGTGATTGGGCCTGAAACCTGACTGAAATTCTTCATAGATATCTTTTTTTTTTTTAATGAAGCACAATGAAATGGAGAGATTGCAAAGAAGATGAAGCAGCCCAACTGTACTGGATCTGACAGCAGCTGCACCACAAACCGTAAGTAAATGATTTCATAAATGGTTTTATACGTATAATATTTTCAAAACACTTCCTCACCTGCAGCAGTGAGGGGGCGTTGATATGTTCTATGCAGTGACGTTAGCCAATCAAAACTGAGGCCGATTACTGACAAGCCTTAAAAGACCCGCCTTTTTTTTTTCTGGTAGTGAACTTCAATACACATATTAAAATAATAATAATAATAAAGAGATGTCATGACCTTTTTAATCTTATAATTCTGTTACGTTTACATTTCACATACACATATGTTTTCCAACTAAAGAAAAATACCATTAGTTTATGTTTTTAAGGTTTTTGTGGAATAAGGCCTTGTGTTTGTTAGCGGATTGATTTAGTTTTTTTCTTTATTTTCGACCCCTGTCTGTCAGCACCATTATAATGCTGTTTGAGTGTAAGGCTGATTCTGTCGGATCGGATGGAGTGATTTAAAGTGTCTGTAAGGCAGCAGATGAAGGGCTGTAATGATGTTTCATTAAGTGCTCTGATGAAAGACAGGAAGTAATCCATCAGGCACGTGGAAGCGGATTTTCACAGAGGTCAGGCGTGTTTCTGAAACACATCGGTCATTTCAGGTATTAGACTCAGTTCAGATCTAAGAGAAATAAATAGTTACAATAAACCACTTCAATTAATGTCCAAATGTGGTTCACATATTAAAGGGATAGTTCACCCAAACTCAGTCATTATTTATTCTCCCTCAATGTTGATTCTTTCTTCTGTTATGCACAAAAGAACAGCTGACTTCCAGAGTCTTTTTTTTCATACTATGGAACTAAATGTCTACCAGCAGCTGTTCTTCAGAATATCTCCTTTTGTGTTCAACAGAAGAAAGAAGCTCACACAGGCCTGGAACAACATGAGGAGAGTGAATGATGACAGAATGATCATTTTTGATGAACTATCCCTTTAAAAAGCACGTGTGACCTGAACAAACTGACACAGAATGAAGCGTGACGCTCGCTGATTAAAGTGCTTCTGTGTGTGTTTCTGATGGCTGTAGGTTTGTTTGAGCTCTGAGATCAGGGTTCAAGCGGTCAGGGTTCAAGGGGTTTATAGTTTCATCCTGAGCAGATGAAGTCCTCTAGTGGTCAAAACAGGTTTGGACTACTAAACCAGTGAGTGCATGTTAATGTTAGAATGATTTAAGATCATGCAAAAATCAGTATTAAACATACAGATGAACTGATAAACTAGATTACAAATGCACACAGCCATTCACGTGATCCACAACACTCGATCTGTCCAACATCTGCAGGTGTTTCTCTAATGCAGGAGCGTCCGAAATCTTTCCTGGAGGCCCGCTGTCCTGTTTCACTCCAACTTGAAAGTTTCTATTCTGCCTAGCAAGACCTTGATGAGCTGCTTCAGGTGTGTTTGGAGCAGTGACCCTCCGGGACAGCCCTGATCTAATGTTTGATTTGACAGGCGAAAGGAAGCTCAAACACCAAATAATCACTGTACAAGACACTAAAGATTTAAATATAAATCCAAATGATCTCTTTATTTTCAATTTGCTTATACAACACTGAACTTCAGGAAAGACTCACAAATAAAAGCTATACCAGAATGTCAGAATTTTACAAATTGATAGAAAATGTTCATTAGGTCCTCAGAAATTAATCTGTAGCTTTTTTATTCTGTACATATATTGTTGTTAATATATACTATATATAAACTATATATGCGCGTTTCAAATGCACAAACACGTTCATATGCAGTGTTGGGGGTAACGCATTACAAGTTATGAAATCAGATTACTTGGTGGCATTTATAGTTGCCAAAAACATAACTTTTGGGTTTTTTGTTCCTAAAAATAAAGCGAGCCCAACTCAGGTGACAAAAAGTAACGCAAAAATAACATAATGCATTACTTTCCCTAGAAAGTAACTAAGTAATGCAACTAGTTACTTTTTTATGGAGTAATGCAATATTGTAATGCATTACTTTTAAAAGTAACTTTCCCCAACGCTGTATGAGTCGACTACAGAAGCAAATGAAATGCTCGTATATTCTAAATGAATAGAGAACACGTGAAGAACACTTACCATGAGTTACAGCGAATAGAAATATAATATGAAATAATTCTGCTCTTCTTATTCAATCATTTGTTTCAACAGCAAGAAAGTTAAAGACAAGCTAAACACACATATAAACTCTTCAGTGGAGTGTGTGAGTGTGTTTGGAAAAGAAGCCGAGACAAAAACGTGCTTTATACATCAACATTTATATACTCACATACTGAATGAATTATTATAGGTGAAAAGAAATGAATAAAATGCAGCGATTAAACATACAGGAGTTCAAACAACGGTACAGAAATGACTGTAAGCATGCGACTGATTCTCTCACACACACACACGCACACGCACACGCACACGCAGTAGAGTTTTCAAGTTTTCAGGAAGTGCTTCTAGGTAGTTCAATAAAATAACAGGAAAACATCTGGATGGAAATGAACAATCGAAGCGTCGGCGTCACACCGCTGCGTTTGGATCTGGATTCATCCGAACGGACCGAAGGCCCTTGTCTCCGCCGCTGGAAGGCACTGAGGTCCTTCTGGAGAGTCTGAGATCAGAAGAGCTTCCTATCAGATCCCAGAGCTCCGTGTCGGATGAACTGATCCGGGAATGTTTGTGACATTCAGCCGTCGATCCGATGGAGAAACCGTACCATTGTTTGAAGAAGTGAAACAGCACAACGAGCGGAGACACGACGCTCAACCAAACTGTCTATGGCACAGAAGTGAACTAACAAAGTCATCCGATCTGAGCGACACACAGAGAGAACACGTGACAGACGTGCTTTAGTCTGAAACACCACATTAGCTTAAGCAATAAACATAGAAATAAAACTATGGAAGCTAATCAGCACGACAGTATTGGCACTGGCAACCGTCCCTGAAAATAAACACAAATCTGAAACGCAAAGAAAGCTTTCCGCTCCGGCCGTGTTCTCATTCACGCAGCGGCGAGCGTCCGGAACACAGGAAGAGAGTCCAGAAAACCCCGGAGATGTGGAGCCTCCAGACGAACACCTGAGCTAGTCGTGGTTGGTCAGCATGTCTTCGGCGCGCCGGTGCGTCTCCAAGGCTTTGGTGGTGAAGGAGTCCTGAGGAAGATCCGATTTACGCCTGACGAGCGGCCGCTCCTTCCTCTGCTCCCTCGACACCTACACACACACACACAGAGAGAGAGAGAGAGACAGAGACACACACACACACAGAGAGAGAGAGAGAGAGACACACACAGAGAGAGAGAGAGAGACACACACACACACACACACACACAGAGAGAGAGAGAGAGAGACACACACACACACACACACACAGAGAGAGAGAGAGAGAGAGAGATACACACACGCGTGAGTCACACTGACGGTCATCACTCTCCCAGAATCCTCTCTGTTATTCAGTGTTGGGAAGGTTACTTTGGAAAGTTGCCCTATTTAAAATGTAATAAGTAGTGTAACTATTTCAATTACTTTATTAAAGTAATGTATTATTTGATTACTTCTCTAAATTTCGGCTGTAAATCATTGTGAAACATGTAGAGCAGGCAGCGTCACTCTTACAGTAGAACTCAACACTGATTACTGTCAGACTTTCACAATCCTTCATCACTCCAATTAAGATCATAATCATTTCATTTGAAAGCACAGCCAGCACAAAGTCAGACTTACTTTGAGATCGTTCTGAGGTTAAATACAGATTTAAAATCATAACAAGATGAAGCCTAGTATGTATAGCTATGATATTGTTTTTTTTAGAGAGGAAACACCGGCATCTAACAACGGCTTGGAAAAAAACTGTTAATCTTAAAAAATAAAGCATATACATAAACCAGTTATTGAATAAACGTGTGTCCTAAACTCCTGAAACATTGCTGTCTCATATTTTACAGCAGTCACTGCAATTTATGAAAGAAATCAAATAAATCGAAATAAATTTATTTTACAAATAAAATTCAGATGTAACTCTTTGTAATTGTTAACATTTTCATAAGTAACTGTAATTTAATTACACAATTTTTCTCTGTAACTGATTACAATTACATTTATTTTGTAATTAAATTACGTAATTCCGTTACATGTAACTAGTTACTTCCCAACACTGCTGTAATTATAACATAACCGTCTCATTCTGTGTCAACTCAACCAGACGTGCGCGGCTAAACGATTGGATTTTGATATTTTTTTCTGGTGGATGAAATACATAAATGAAGAAGAAAGGCAAAATATTAAATGCCATGTATGAGTAATCCACAGTTTTGTAGACAGGGTCAAAGTGACGTTTGCCACCTGAGATTTGGAGGAGAAAATGTCTCAGAAAGACGGCAGCATCATGATGTTATTTTCACCCAGAGATTAAAAGCTCTATTAGTTAAATCTGTCGACTTGAGCAAATCTGTGTTACATTAAATGCCAATGCTGACCGTTCAAAAATGAGGAAAAACACTTATTGCAAGTTATGTGTGTAACTCAAGAAATATTAAAGATGTCTTAAAATCCTATTAGATTCTTGTTCTTAAACTTTTCTTTTGTAATCATCATTTTTAAGAGCCTACGTGGTTCAGTCCCAGAGATATGGAGATTTCACTGTGGCTCAATGTGCAGATTTGACCTGTTTCTGAACGGTCTAACTCATATGAAATCATCTTTCTCAAGTCATTTACCTCCAAATCTCAAGCTATAATTGTTGTTTTGACTTCATGGCATCCATGGCATTGTAAATGATCAATTTTAGCTGAGGAAGCTTCTGAAATGTGGTTGGTTTGACTCGTCTGATTTACACATGTGTGTCCCTGCAGCACAGAAGCAGTCATAAGCAGCACAGCTATATTTGTAGCAATAGCCAACAATACATTATATGGGTCAAAATTTTTCTTTTATGCCAAAAATCATTAGGATATTAAGATCATGTTCCATGAAGATATTTAGTAAATTTCCTACCGTAAATATATCAAAACTTCATTTTTGATTAGTAATATGCATTGCTAAGAACTTCATTTGAACAACTTTAAAGGTGATTTTCTCAATATTTAGATTTTTTTGCACCCTCAGATTCCAGATTTTCAAATAGTTGTATCTCAGCCAAATATTGTCCAACAAACCATACATCAATGGAAAGACTATTTATTCAGCTTCAGATGATGTATAAATCTCAATTTTGAAAAGTTAACACTTAAGACTGGTTTTGCGGTCCAGGGTCACACATGATGACGATTCACTGAGTATAAGCAGACAGCGGAGAGGTGAAGCAGATTCTCCAGCTTCTAGTGCCCGTATGGAAAGGTGGATTTCTAACTCATAACAACAAACGCTCTCATTCAGGATCTGAACACGTGACGCGGATCGTCCTTTAACATATGGGCATCTCTGATGATGATGATGATGATGATGATGATGAAGCTCTGTTCAGTTCTCTGAATTACCTGAATGGCTCTGGCCTGCACTGTCTTTTTTAACATCTGAACATCTTCTATATTGGGACCATCAGTCTCCATTTCTACAGGACTGTTTAGTCCAGACGGATCAACATACAAAACATACTAGTGGAAAAGAAAGTAACAAAAACAGACAGAAACATGAACGTTAAAGACAGTCATCAGCAGCGACTGAAGAAACAGAATGAAGCAGATGGAGGTCAGTAGAAACGTGAATTTGCTTCAGAGCGTAAATCAGGACGGAAGCGGAGATTCCTGCTCGTGTTGTGCTGAGGGTCGACGGTTCGAGAGACTCACCTGCGGGTTTGACTTGGCCAGACTCTCGATCTTCATCCAGGCCTCCTCTCTCTCCTTCAGCTTGGCCTTCTCTCTGGAAGCAGAAGCGTCAGTGTTTTCATCATTCATCAGTTCATCTCGCATGAAACCACGGCTGCGTTTGCGGCTCAACTCACTTGTTCTTCTCGGCTCTGAACTGTTGTGTGCAGTCGTCAAACAGCTTCTGGTTCATCTCCATGAAGAGCTTCAGTGCGTTATAGATCAAGCCGTGAATGGTCCTGCAGTCATTTCACAAACACAGAGAAGAGAGAGGAAGATACATGCATTCAGCTCAATAAAAGGTGCTTTAGTGTGTTTGTGCTGGCGAGGTCTGGCTGCTGTTCAGTGCTCTGAGTAAAGCGTGACACTGGATCCAAACGCCATTAAACACGAGTCTTACTTGTTCCAGTGGCTCTTGGAGTTGCGGTAAAGTGCCGGGAACATGATGGGTAAGATCTTGGCTGCGTTGTCGCTGATGAGACTCATGATGTACTCGTTATTCCAGTAATAAAGCGCTCTCTCCGCCACCTGTTAGAAACACACGGCACGTCATGTCAAGTCATATTGTGATCATGGAGCACAAAACCAGTCATAAGAGTAAATTGTTTGTTAGGATCGGACAATATTTGGCTGAGATACAACTATTTGAAAATAGCTAAAAAACATCTAAATATTGAGAATATATATTGTATGGTTTGTTGGACAATATTTGGCTGCGATACAACTATTTGAAAATCTGGAATCTGAGGGTGCAAAAAAATCTAAATATTGAGAAAATCACCTTTAAAGTTGTTCAAATGAAGTTCTTAGCAATGCATATTACTAATCAAAAATGAAGTTGATATATTTACGGTAGGACATTTACTAAATATCTTCATGGAACATGATCTGTACTTAATATCCTAATGATTTTTGGCATAAAAGAAAAATGTATAATTTTGACCCATACAATGTATTGTTGGCTATTGCTACAAATATACCTGTGCTGCTTATGACTGCTTCTGTGCTGCAGGGACACAATTTATTTGTATAGCGCTCATCACAACAGAGATTACTCACAAATTGTAGTCTGTTACTGATTCCAAATGACACGACAGAAATTGTAGTTAATAACGTAATCATTCGTAAACATTACACATTTCAGGTGATAAAATAACCTCTCCCTGTCTAGCCAGTATTTACTCTGAACAATGCCTGAAACTGTATTGCAAGCACTTCCTGTGTCTATTTGCCTCTTTATCATGAATCGCTTATTGTATTCCTCAATTGTAAGTCTCTGTGGATAAAAGCGTCTGCTAAATGAATAAATGTAAATGTAAAATCATACTACTTTTTGATTACTTTTAGATTAATTTTGACCTAATTTGTTTATCACATTAATTTAAATAACACAATCTTGTACCTAGGGCCCTATGATTTCTGTGATGCAGAAAATGCAGACAGAATCACGGAATCCAATCATAAAAACGGAATTACTGTATCACGCGGAATGTCACAGAATTTGCCAAATTTGGATGAATACATCAAAAGTAGGTCAGTACACGTAAATCAAAACACAGTATGGACTGCTGTATGTGAATATTAAGCCGCAAAAATACCATTGAAATATGAATCCTGCGTGTTTTGCGTGTCTTTGTGAATGAAGCGTGCGGTTGCGTTTACTACACATACTGAAGCGTTTTCTGCCTCTGCCGTCTCAATATATGAACACATGAACATGATCTCTAGAGCTGCTCTGAGAGTCACTTCACGAGCATTTCACCGTTTCTTTTGAGTAAAAATATCTTTATATCATAAACAAACAGAAATCTAAAGGTCTTCATAGCAACCTGTCAAAACAAAAGTTTGGTTTAACTTGAAGAAACCGTGACAGAAATATTACTTAATGTAATGATAGTACTACTACTGCTATTTCTGGATTTTATTATTATTTTTTTAAATAAAATCAATCAATTAGAGATGCTTTTAATTATTAATATTGAATGAAACCATTAAAATGGAATCCAGAAAATTAATGGAAAACAGAATTTGATAAACAAAACATATTTCATAGGGCCGTAAAAATAAATTTTTTGATGAACTTAAAAAAAAAGGCTGTTTAATATGGTAAGTTTCATGATTTAAATTAATTAGACGTGCTTTTTGATGAATAAAATTTAATTTAACCGTTAAAACAGAGTCTAGAAAAACAAAACCGAAAAAAAAAAAAAAATGGAATCCAGACAAAATTATGGAAAAAAAATGGAACGGAATTTGGGAAAGAATAAAACAGATATCATAGGGCCCTATGCAGCATATTGATATAAAAATACACAGAGAGAAAGAGATTACATTTCAAAAAATGTACCTGCGTGTCATGTGACCATGTGAATAATGTGCAATCCAGCGTTGGTTACTTTTTAAAGTAATGCATTACAGTATTGTGTTACTCAGTTACTTTTCTGGAAAGTAATTACGTTACTTTAGCGTTACTTTTTGTCACCTGAGCTGGGCTTGCTTATTTGTTTTTTAATAACAAAAAACCCCCAAATCATTAATTTTTTGGCAACTGTAAAGGCCCTTTCACACCAAAAGTGAAATGAATAATCCTCGGGCTGAAGGAAGAGCCTCTGCACTTACTCCCGATTTCTCTCAACATGGGAGCAGGAGAGCTGTCAGTCAATAAATGAGAAAACAAAGTACCTTAAAAAATTAACTCAGATATTTTATTGAAAATGTAAAAGTGTCACAATCTCTAGCTGGAGTGCTCGTGAGCTTCACTAGAGGGCACTCCATTCCCATAATCCTTTGCCCGGAATCATCAGCGCTCACCAATTGCAGTCACCTGTCTCTCATCACAGTCACACACACTATAAGAATGACACACACACACACACTCTTACACCACTGATGATTGATAGCCTGTAATGTTTCCGAGTTTCCTTGCCTTCGTGTTTTTGATCTTGGACTGTTTTCTTGTGTTTGATTGTTTGCTGCCTGCCCTGAGCATCGCCTGTTTATTGGATTACTCTTTTGGATTTGCCTTGGATATTACTGTTTTGCTGGTGTTTGACCCTGACTACAATCTTAATAAAGCTGCATCCTCCACTTCGTTGTCACGACGCCTTCTACATCACAAAAAGTAAGGTGTTACTTTACTAGTTACTTGGAAAAGTAATCTGATTACATAACTCACGTTGTTTGTAATGTGTTACCCCCCAACACTGATGAACTAGCCCAAAAATAGCCGGGTCCCCCGGTAAAAATCACGTTCTGGGGTTAAAATACATGTTTTTTGGCAGGGTTCATCTGGTACAATTTGCATTCCAGGGGCTAAATATCACGGTATTGTGGTCGGTTATTGTTAAAGTAGCCCGATTCTGTGGGAAAACCGCAGACTTGGCAACACTGCCTGTGACGTGGGCATTGAGCAAATTTAACTTGCCAGTTTTAGAGCTGGACATTTGGCTTATCAGTAGACATTATACAGGGTTGTGTGTGCTTTCCCCTACAATACTCTATTATGAATTTTCTGTTTTATTCGCACATTTCTTGATAGTTTATTGCGTTCTATTTTCATTAAGTGTATGTTGGTTCTTTTCGTTGTTTCACTGTTGGACGAGGAACATTTCAGTACTTTACATCACATGCATGTAATATGTAGGAGACACAGGATGAATCTCGAAGCTTCTGAAGCCCTGACTGACATCTAAAACAGACACACATCAGTCTTCACCTGGAAGTGAGGGCTGGACACACACTTGGCCAGCTGACGGAAGAGCGGCTCCATGACCTTCACGAACTCGGACGGCTCGATCACGTCCAGGATCTCCTCCAGCTCGTTGAGGAACATCACCTCCTTCGGACTGTGAGTCTTGGGCCAGTACTTGAGAAGAGCCGTGACCACCTGCACAGCAGCAGCAAAGCCTCATGGGTCTTTGATATTGATAACCAGATCAATCCCATGATGCATTAGTTTTTTTTCCAGCTGCTTGCACACATTTTCCAAACTTTGCCTCTTTTTCCCCAAAACTTTACACACAAATCCAAGAATTGCACACAAAATGCCTCAAATCTCTTGCAAAATGAAGCACTGCATTCAAAATATCGCAAACACCGTTGCCATAATATTAATTCCTGTTATTTGTGTGTATAGAGAATTGTGTTGTGTTTTGCAAAAAGTGTTTTATGAAATTGAAAACTGAGTTTTCTGGTTGTGCAGATCTGGTGTGTGCTTCTGCTGTTTGAGTGACAGCTTTCAGAAACTGTGACGAGGACAGATTTAGTGTGTAAGCAGCTGAAAAACACTGTAAATGTTGTCTGATAATCTGACGTCTTACCGGTTCAGTGAGCGTGCTGTCCTTCTCCAGGAACTGAACCACACAATACGCCAGCTGGAGCGAGACGAGACACGGTTAGCGACACTAAACCAGCGCTCGTCAGTGTGAGTTAACGGCGGTTAGCATGCGACTGACCTGCGGGTGATAGACGCTCAGAGACTTCACCTTGTGCAGCGGCAGTAAAACCTTCAGCAGGAAGATCTTGTGCTCCTCTTTTAATGGCAAAGCAAAGCCGTTGATGATGCTGTCGGACAGAAGAAACACAGCTATCAGAAATCAGAAGATTTCCCAGCATGCACAGGGACCGTTGATGCTTTACCTTCCCAGGATCTCCAGTAATTCAGCGATTCCGTTGTGATGCTCCGTCTCATAAATAAACCTGCAAACACACACAAAATGACATTTACATATAAACCTGCTAAATTCCTAAACACTGAAGCCTTTTTCCAGCTACACTGCAAAAAATGATCTTTTTAGTATTTTTGTCTTGTTTTCTAGTATAAATATCTACACATTCTGGAATTAAGATGCGTTTACTTGACAAGTAAAATGACTGAAGATATTATGTCTTGTTATGAAAAAAAAATCTAAATTTTGTTTTTGCTTCAAACAAGTAAAAATATCTGCAATTGGTGTAAGAGAAATAATCTTGTTTAGCCTTTGAATTAAGATAATTTTTCTTACACCATTGGCAGATATTTTTGATTGTTTTAAGCAAAAACTAAAAAAATGTGGATAATATTTTCAGAAAACAAGTCATTTTACTTGTCAAGTAAACGCATCTTAATTCCAGAATTTGTATATAAATATATACTAGAAAACAAGACAAAAATACTAAAAAGATCAAAGGTCGTATTTATTTTTCAACGTGTGAAAATTTCGGACTCTGTGTGCTATGATCTTAAGACTGAATTATCACACCACTAACACTGAGAAACGACAAAATTGAGCCATAAAGGCACTGCTCACCTGTAAAATATGTTATTAATTTGCTTTCTAATATAAGCCCGCAGCCCAAGAAACTTTCCGTATATTCGGTGCAGGGTGGTTTTCAGGAAGTCTCTCTCTCGTGGATCTTCACTGTCAAACAACTCCAGAAGCTGAAATTCAGTTCAGAAACAGCATTTCACACATCTAATACTCAAAGCTTCAGCTTTTCAGTGAAAATAAAGAATCTTTACCTGCATCACAAATTTCTGGTCAATGTATTTCTTTGCAATATTCGGCTGAAAGTCGGGCGACTCTAGAAACCGCAGGAAAAACTCGTACACCAGCTTTGAGAAACAGAAAGATGCTGTAATGAGCGACAGGTCAAACAAGCCAAAGTTTAGTCTCGTGACGTTATTTATTCAGATGTGGAGCGCTGTACTAATCACTCGTGTTATCTGCCGTCGTCACACCGCATCCCAACCAGACGCACATGAACAGACTTACCAGAAAACTGAAACTTACCATAGCTGTAAATTATGATTGAATTTACCATTTATTTGATCACAAATACAGTAAAAACAGTGAAATAATATTAGAATGTAAAAGTTGTTTTCTCTGTGAATGTGTTAAACTGTAATTTATTTCTGTGATGCGCAGCTGTATTTTCAGCATCATTACTGCAGTCTTCAGTGTCACATGATCTTCAGAAATCATTCTAATATGCTGATTTACTGCTCAACAAACATTTCTGATTATTATCAATGTTGAAAACAGTCGTGCTGCACAATATTTTAGTGGAAACCGTCATACATTTTATTTTTCAGGATTCACAGATGAATAGAAAGTTCAAAGGAGCAGCATTTATTTGAAATAGAAATCTATTGGAACATTATAAATGTCTTTACTGACACTTTTGATCAATTTAATGCAGCCTTGATGAATAAAAGTACTAATTAATTCATTTTTTAAAGTTATATTTACCCAACTTTTGAATGGTAGTTTTACAGTTTCCACAAAAATATTGTGCAGCACGACTGTTTTCAACATTGATGATAATCAGAAATGTTTGTTGAGCAGCAAATCAGAATATTAGAATGATTTCTGAAGATCATGTGACACTGAAGACTGCAGTAATGATGCTGAAAATACAGCTGCGCATCACAGAAATAAATTACAGTTTAACACATATTCACATAGAAAACAGCTGTTTCACGCTGTAATAATATTTAATGTTTTTTTTACTATATTTTTGATCAAATAAATGCAGGCTCTGCGAGCATAACATAAAAACGTTAATTATTCCACACTGTTGGCCGGTGGCGTATCGTCTCATGGCTCTGGTTATGTGGTGGTGTAACGGTGCGGTCAGTGAACTGAAGCGGTCAGATACGCTGTGTGTGGATGATGTACAGCAAGCACCTGCAGATGAGGCCACGCTGCTTCCAGAGTGGGTTCATCCTCCTCCGGGTCGAACTCTGCTCCCGTCGGGTTTGATGAAGGAGGCAGAGCCCTGAACATGTTCACCGCAAACTGCAACACAAACACAAACACACACACACACCGTCATGTTCCTGACCCTCGCACACTGAACGAGCAGCACCCTCAACATGCCTGTGCCACGCTAATGAGAGCTCACTCTGAATAAACCTCATCAGGGTCACCAGAGACCTTCGCTGGATCACAAGGAAACACACGGACGTCTTTGCACGCTGAGAAACGTAATAGATAACTACAGCATTCTGGGCTTTCTGTAGACGTCTAATGCTGTGCTGCATGAATGAATCTGATGGTTTTACTCCAAATTTCAAGGAAGTTCAAGCCTGATTGAACCTGACAGCACTGCACTGCAATACATTATTCTCTTACTTAGTATTTCTGTCTTGTTTTCTAGTATAAATATATAAAAATTCTTGAATCAAGTTGACTTTACTGTAGAAGTAAAATGATTTTATAGATATTATATCTTGTTTTCTGTAAAACTAAATTGTTAGTTTTTGCTTTAAACAAGCAAAAATATCTGCCAATGGGGTAAGAAAAATAATTTAGTTTAACCTTTGAATTAAGAATTTTTCTTACCCCATTGGCAGATATTTATGCTTGTTTAAAGCAAAAACTAACAATTTTTTTATTTTGAAAAGACATATCTTAAATCATTTCACTTGTCTAGTAAATGCATCTTGATTCAATAATGCTGATATTTATACTAGAATACAAAACAAAAATACTAAAATCATTTTTGCACCGTGATTGTGTTCGTGTCAATGAAATGAATAATTCATTTTCAACAAATCATTTAGTCACATTACAAAGGTTGGTCTGCACTCTTTAAATCTTTTATTGAAATTAAAGTAGGAGATAAAACCGACAAACGTTTCAGGTGTCTGCCTTCGTCAGTCATTAAATCATTGAGTGAGAAATCCTCCGTATGGATCTTTATGTCCTCAATGCGAGGGACGGTAAATTTGACACCGCTCTCTCTTCTGACTGCCGTTATCAGTCTCTCTCAATTTTTTTCCTGTTATTGAAAGTCATGAAAACACTATCGTGGAGTTTTCTTTTGTTATCTGAGCAAATAGAAATGCAAAAAATATATCTGTGCTACTCTCTCATTCACTGCTCTTGAAGTAAACTCCGCTGCTGAGAAACCCAGAAAAGTGAAAAAGGTCCGTTGTGTTTCAGACCAAACTCCAGCCTGATAGCGCTTCTTTAATGCCATAAATAGAAAAGCATGTGAAGTCAGTGTCAACAGAGCACAAGAACGACCGCGGCCGACTCTAATGGGAAACAGAAGCTGCGTTGTCTGGAGCTGGGAGATCAAACGAGCGGCTCCGACGAGAGCGAGGGCCGCCGCGGGCCCCTGAGAGCCGGCCTGACTCACCATGTGCACCACCTCCGGGTAAATGGGCTCCGTGATGACATTGCGATTGTGGTTGATGTACTCCACCATCTCGCTCAGCGCCGCCCGCTTCACCTCCTTCCATTTCAGATCGCTGAGCGGATCGGACAGAAAGTCGAACAGAACGCAGCACTGACGCAGCTTCTGGATGAAGAGCTTCTCCTGCTCGGCCGGAGCCACGTCTGAGGAGCAAGAAGAGCAGAGACCGGCGACATGTGATTAGACAAACTCCAGCTTTATCACTGCACGATCACACAGTGTTGAGATTACGGAATCAGATTACTTTTTTTAAAGTAACTCATTACTTTTTAATTTAGAAGGAAATATCTGAGTTAAATAAGTGACTCCAGTGTTTGTCATGTATTGAGGGACAGCTCTGGTGTTGCCATGTTGAGAGAAATCAGGAGTAAGAACATGATCTTACTGTAGTTCTAGACTAAATATCAACATTATTTATCATCTCACCTGCACTAAACACATTCAGTGTTCCTCACAATCAATAAAAACAAACTCAGAATATTACACAAACCTGCAATAATTAAATGTTAAAAATAAGACAAATATAATCCCATTTGTATTGTATTTAATCGCATTTTATTAATGTCTTTGCTACTGACCTACAATGATCCAATGCTATCATACTAATAAGCAGAAATGACACATTTGTGTTATATTTTAGTTGTTGCTGAATAGTGTTGATCTTCTTCTGCGTCATATTCTTCATGTGATTAGTTTGAGCTGCGTCTCTACTGTACAGACGTGATTTACATCTCCTTCAGTCTGAGCGCATTCACTTCACTTATCATGTGAAAGAGCTTTTATATTTGTGAAAGAAGAGCTTTTTATATTAAAAACAAGCAAGCCCTGCCCAGATTTAAAAAGAAAACTCGTAACGCATTACTTTCCACAAAAAGTAACTAAGTAACGTAATTAGTTATTTTGTTAGGGAGTAACGCAATATTGTAATGCATTATTTTTAAAAGTAACTTTCCCAGCACTGCTCACAATCACCAGCTGCTGCATCCGACCGCAAACGACTAACACACCGCCAATCGCCCTCCTTTTGCTGCTACGAGCACAAAATATTTGTCAAGTAGCGTCAGTTTTATTTCTGTAGCGCTTTATACAATACAGATTGATTCAAAGCAGCTTCACGGGGGGAAAAAAATATTGCAAATTTCATCAATTATGAAACAAGTTTAATTTCAGCTATAAAGTTCTTGTGTTGTAGAACAGCACGAGTGGAAAATAATCAAAAACAGACATTTATTCAGCATCTGTGAAAGATTTGTTTCCTACATCTGAGCTGATGATGATGGTCTTTACAGCTGAATCACATCTGAAAACATTGACACGGTTATTGAATCAACACTGAACTGAATAGTGACTACTGTCTGCTGCAGAGATGCTTTAAATAGCAGAATTGAACTCGTTTCAAAATAGATGAACTTTTACTGAACTGTTATTGACTCTGTTAATGAAATGAACTGAACTGGATTGATCTGAATAAAAACACTATAGAATCTGAATTTGTCTCCATTACTGAGTTAATAATTGATTCTATTATTCTCCTGTTTATTTCTGTGAAGCTGAAACACAGCGCTCAATTGGTTCATTTGACCGGCTGTTTATACACAGAGAGGTTAACTAGTCCTTAACCATAACCAGCTGTTATAATCTATTGGAGGAACGTTAAAAATAGTTTAAGATTCTGCGCTAACCTTCTCGAGCGGATCACTTCGTCACTCTTATGAGCACTTTTATTATTCATTACACCTTTTATTCAAAACGAGTCACTCCGAGTGATTCATGTCTGGTATTATTATGATGATTTCAGTAACGTCACATGCTCGAGATCTCCAGACGTCTCTCTGGAGGCTGAGATGAGTTCATCTGCTGCTCCTCAGACACGAGACTCTTATCTGATCCAAACACCCAAAACAACACGCCAGCATCTGACGCTCACACACACAGGTGCATTATTACTCTGGATCTGTCTAACACACACATCACTAATGATCTTTACTCTTTTAACTTCCAGTGAACAACATACAAACATTTTCACATCATTAGATATGAATGTATAACTGAGCACTAATCAGACTCAAACATTTCAGATGACTTTCACAGTTTTCCAGCAGTGACTTATAAACATCAGCTTTACTAGCAACACAGAGTCATATGAAACTGGACCTTCTGTTAGAAACAAACACGCGTTCTGTTTTATTGAGAGGTCCAGCATGAAACAACCTGCACTTCTCTTCAGAGCAGATACTGTCATTCATAACACGGATCGATAAACACAGCCAATTCATATTTTACTGGATGACCGATTATAAGAAACGCTTGAGAGAAAAATGAGAAAAAATTATCAGATGAATCTAAAGCAGCTTTACTGAAACTAGTTGTTTTATAACAAGAACACGTGACAGTCGAGGAGAAACACACTGAACATCTGTAAAGAGACTTACATCAGTTCACCTTCACCATCACTAACCTTCACCATCACTAACCTTCACCATCACTAACCTTCACCAGCACTAACCTTAACCAGCTCTAACCTTCACCATCACTAACCTTCACCATCACTAACCTTCACCATCACTAACCTTCACCAGCACTAACCTTCACCAGCACTAACCTTCACCAGCACTAACCTTCACCAGCACTAACCTTCACCAGCTCTAACCTTCACCAGCTCTAACCTTCACCATCACTAACCTTCACCATCACTAACCTTCACCAGCTCTAACCTTCACCAGCACTAACCTTCACCAGCTCACTAACCTTCACCAGCTCACTAACCTTCACCAGCTCTAACCTTCACCAGCTCTAACCTTCACCAGCTCTAACCTTCACCATCACTAACCTTCACCATCACTAACCTTCACCATCTCTAACCTTCACCATCACTAACCTTCACCAGCTCTAACCTTCACCAGCTCTAACCTTAACCAGCTCTAACCTTCACCAGCTCTAACCTTAACCATCACTAACCTTCACCAACTCTAACCTTCACCATCTCTAACCTTCACCATCTAACCTTCACCATCACTAACCTTCACCATCTAACCTTCACCATCACTAACCTTCACCATCACTAACCTTCACCATCACTAACCTTCACCATCACTAACCTTCACCATCACTAACCTTAACCAGCTCTAACCTTCACCATCACTAACCTTCACCATCTCTAACCTTCACCATCACTAACCTTAACCAGCTCTAACCTTCACCATCACTAACCTTAACCAGCTCTAACCTTCACCATCACTAACCTTCACCATCACTAACCTTCACCATCACTAACCTTCACCAGCTCTAACCTTAACCAGCTCTAACCTTAACCAGCTCTAACCTTCACCATCACTAACCTTCACCATCACTAACCTTCACCAACTCTAACCTTCACCATCTCTAACCTTCACCAACTCTAACCTTCACCAACTCTAACCTTCACCATCACTAACCTTCACCATCACTAACCTTCACCATCACTAACCTTCACCAGCTCTAACCTTCACCAGCTCTAACCTTCACCATCACTAACCTTCACCAACTCTAACCTTAACCAGCTCTAACCTAACAACAAACCCTTGCAGTCAAATTACAACAGCTATTATTATTATTATTATATACACGCGTGCGCAGGAGTCGCACGAGCCCCAGTGAAATATTACAGATAAATCCATATGTCAATGAACATTGCTGTGTACTGACATGAGAAACATTTCTATCAGCTGTTTATAATTTATAATGTCAGCTAAGTTTTATAAACACACCTGAGACATTAAACATATGAGAGCAAACCGTCCTGATCAACACACACTGTCATCATTTAAAATCAGCAGATCGATCAGTAATCAGCTGACAGAGCCGTATCTCTCACACACACACACACACACACACACACACACACACACACACACACACACGTTTGTTTCTGTGAATTGTGGGGACTTTCCATAGACTTCTATTACTTTTATTCTGACCAAATAATGTTTTCTATCCTCTAACCCTGAACCGGCCCCTTACAGAAAACCTGTTTGCATTGTTACACTTTCAGATAAACATTTACTATTTTTAATCATTTTCCCCTCATGAAGACCGCGGGCCGCACAATGTCAAAAATTTCAGGTTTTACTATCCTTGTGGAGACATTTGATCACACACACTCAATTCAATTCAAGTGTGCTTTATTGGCATGACAAAAACTATACATTTGTATTGCCAAAGCAATTGCAGCTGGGCTGCTTACACTCTCTCTCTCTCTGTCACACACACACACACACACACACGTTAGTTTTTGTGAAAAGTGGGGACTCTCCATAGGCGTAATGGTTTTTATACTGTACTTACTGTATGTGTTATTGTCCTACACCTAAACCTACCCCTTACAGGAGACTTTCTGCTATTTCAGATTTTCAATACACTCCATTCTGAGTGATTTATAAGCGTTTTGAAAAGTGGGGACATGGAGTAATGTCCTGAAAAGTCACCTTCTCCTTGTAATACCTGCCATACCCTTGTAATTATACACATTTATGTCCTGATTTGTCACAAAAACACAGACACACACATTCTCTCTCTCTCTCTCTCACACACACACACACACACACACACACAAACACGCACACTTTTCTCTCTCTGACGCTTGTATTTCCATTATCTGCCAGTCAGAATGAGAGAAATGCTCTTAAACAGCGTAATACACAAACACACAACACCCTTCCTTCAGCCGTGACCTCACTTCCTGTGACATCACTGCTGGAGTGGGGGGATGGGCAGGAGACACTAACTAAAGCTCTCGGTCTCATGCAGCGCCTCAATGACACAGAACGATCCTACGAACCGTCCGGATCACTCACCTCTGAAGTGCATGAGGGCCACAGGCGGGAAGGGCCCGTTGGGATTCGGAGCGTCTAGCACCATCCTGCCTCAGACGAGCTGCATCTCAGCGCACAGCCCAGCCAAAACACAGAGGCACTACAGCGCCAAAGCAGCCTCCATTTGAACACAAAAGCCGAGCAGAAAATGAAGCTGTGTGCTGGAGGAACCGACTGCTGGCTGATGTCAGCGGGAGCTGCGAGCCCATTGGTCCACTGCACACAGGAGCCGTGACATCAGCAGTGCGCAGGCAGAAGCCTATTGGTCAGGAGAGGAGGAGGCGGGACTTACGGGCCCCTCCAGCAGTCCTATAGAGCCGTCACGCCTCATTACTCTGTGTGTGTGTGTGTGTGTGTGTGTGTGTGTGTGTGTGTGACAGAGAGAGAGAGAGAGTGTGTGTGACCAAATGTCTCCACAAGGATAGTAAAACCTGAAATTTTTGACATTGTGCGGCCCGCGGTCTTCATGAGGGGAAAAAATGATTAAAAATAGTAAATGTTTATCTGAAAGTGTAACAATGCAAACAGGTTTTCTGTAAGGGGCCGGTTCAGGGTTAGAGGATAGAAAACATTATTTGGTCAGAATAAAAGTAATAGAAGTCTATGGAAAGTCCCCACAATTCACAGAAACAAACGTGTGTGTGTGTGAGAGAGACAGAGAGAATGAGTGTGTGTGTGTGTGTGTGTGTGTGTGTGTGTGTGTTTGAGTGTGTGAGAGAGAGAGAGAGAGTGTGAGTGTGTGTGTGTGTGTGTGTGTGTGTGTGTGTTTGAGTGTGTGAGAGAGAGAGAGAGAGAGTGTGTGTGTGTGTGTGTGTGTGTGTGTGTGTGTGTGTGTGTGTGAGTGTGAGAGAGAGAGAGAGAGAGTGTGAGTGTGTGTGTGTGTGTGTGTGTGTGTGTGTTTGAGTGTGTGAGAGAGAGAGAGAGAGAGAGTGAGTGTGTGTGTGTGTGTGTGTGTGTGTGTGTGTGTGTGTTTGAGTGTGTGAGTGTGAGAGAGAGAGAGAGAGTGTGTGTGTGTGTGTGTGTGTGTGTGTGTGTGTGTGTGTGTGTGTGTGTGTGAGAGAGAGAGAGAGAGAGAGTGTGTGTGTGTGTGTGTGTGTGAGTGTGTGTGTGTGTGTGTGTGTTTGAGTGTGTGAGTGTGTGAGAGAGAGAGAGTGTGAGTGTGTGTGTGAGTGAGACATTGTGGGGACACAGGCTCAAAATCACACAAAAGTGCATAAAAACTACAAGCTTCATTATGTTTTGCTGCGTTACAGAAACATCTCATCTTTAGTCTTAAATTAAAATCTGAGATGTTCACAAATCGCCAGGATTCTCAAGTCAAGTCACCTTTACTTCTATAGCGCTTTATACAATACAGATCGTTCACGGTGATAAACAGGAAAATATGAGAGTCGATGTTGCAAAGTTCATCAAATATTCAAAAATTCAAATCCTGCTTCAAAGATTCAAAGCAGCTCCAGAGAAGACAATAGAGTCATTATTAAACACAGGATTGTGTTCAGATGCCTCTGTGTTAGTAACACAATCTGACAGACTCTGAGCGATATATAACATTTACAGCGGAAAATACACACAAACTTCAAAAATTATACTACATTCAAAGTGTAAACATTTATTAATTGATATCTTATATTTCTTTCTTAGTATTTGTGTCTTGTTTTCTAGTATATATTCTGGAATTAAGATGCGTTTATTTGACAAGTAAAATGACTCAAGATATTATGTCTTGTTTTATGAAACAAATATCCAAATTTTGTTAGCTTTGCTTCAAACAATCAAAATGGGGTAAGAAAATCTTACTTCAAAGGCTAAACAACATTATTTTTCTTACACCATTAGCAGATATTTTTACTTGTTTGAACCAAAAACTAACAAAATTTGGATATTTTTTCATAAAACAAGACATAATATCTTGAGTCATTTTACTTGTCAAATAAACGCATCTTAATTCCAGAATATATACTAGAAAACAAGACAAAAATACTAAGGAGGAAATATAAGATATCATGTTTAGAGCTTTTATTGTAATATTTTTGGCTTTCAGTAATTTATCTCTGACCACACTGACTGACTTGAGCTGAATAAAGCTGGATGATGATCTGCAGAGAGTTTCCATCATTGATTCTGTAGTTCTCCTGTTTATCAGCGTGGAGAGGTGACGCGTCTTCAGAGCATGTTTCTACTGCTTTGATCAGATGTCAATGAAATCAGAGCGGTCAGGAGAGCAAGGCTTGGACACAACCGTGACACACAGACTCAGATGAACGGGAGCATAGCGTGTCATTGAGATGCAGGGTCAACAATCACGAGCATCCGCTGAGATCTAAATTATGCATCACGCCGCATCCCGCTCATTAAGAGAAAGACCAGAATCCACGTGAAGCATCAATTCTTAATATAAGGCCTGCACTGCTGATTAGGATGGATGCATCAGCAAAGCAGTCATGACCACAGTTATATATCTGTATGCTTTCTTCATCTACCGCAGGTGTGTTCGTAACGCTTCTCTGTTCAGAGGCTCTGTGGACGGCAGACACTAACTCCAGCTCCAGAGCAAACGCTGAAGGCCGTGATTCCCATCAGTACCTGTGAGCGCGTCCAGCGGCAGCGGCTCTCGGTCGAGGCTGACGGGGAAGCACGAGGCGCTCAGTCTGCGGTGTTTCTTCAGAGCGCTCGGGCCGGACGGCTGTTTGCAGCGCAGCAGCTGAGCGCTGGGAGGCTTTCTGGAGCCCACGCTCTTATTCTGAAACCAGAGCCACACACAGCAGGTTCCTGTTACAGCCCTGACTTCCTGCTGGAGGATGCTGGGATCATTTATCCACAGATCTGTGTTATAATCCCACTGAATCGTGCTGAAGTCAGAACCGCTGCTAGTATTGTGACAGCATTGTTCTGTGGCAGAAATACTTGTATGCAGTTCATTAGCATCAGGCTTTTGTTCTGTCAGCTCAATTGTTTTTACATTTTGTGTCAATGTCAATCAATTTGTGTCTTTTTATCAGCATGACACTAGAATGGTTTATAAACCTTGGTTTTATGTTGACCGATGGTTACCATTCTTGTTAAATTTACATATTAATACAATCAAGTGGACTGGTATTTAAAAGCAAATCAACAGCTGAAATTATGGCACAAAACATTTAATTACAATCCAATATATTTTATGATTATTAAAACATTGTGGCTACCTGCTGTATCTATAAACAGATATAAGCAACATCTTACCACATTTAAGAAAAATCTGTGTTTGTAAAGTACTGTACGTCTGAATACTGGTAAAAACAAAAGTCATCAAAACTGGCAAAAAAAAAAGTCATTATGTGTTTTTTCTAAAACTGTAGCTGTTTGATACAAAGTCAAATAATCTGAAAGTTTCCCGCTTTTCATTCTAATAATAAATATTTACCTCATTTTCAGAGTCCTGATCATCTTCTTGCTGTTTGCTTCCCCTCCTGCTGCATCTCACAGACTGGACACAGACAATGACCATTTAGATTTATATGATAGATAGATAGATAGATAGATAGATAGATAGATAGATAGATAGATAGATAGATAGATAGATGATAAAAAGTTAATTTAGTTAATCTACCTAAAAGGTCATCTACAAATCCCAAAGTTAAACTTCTGAAGTGTTACCTTGTCTTTCTTGGACTTGTGCGGCATCATGCGTGACAGACCTGTGCGCGCGCTCAGGGTTAATATGAACACGCGCGAGCGCTGATTGGCGGACGCTAGTCACGTGAGACAGTCATCGCTCAGCTTCCATAGAGTTCAGAAATAGGGTTAGTTTAGAGTTAATGTGAGTTATTGTTCAGCTTTAGTGGGTTACTTTTGAACTGTAATAGGTTGCAGATTACAAGTTACCCTATCTAAAATGTAATAAGTAGTTTTTAACTATTTCAATTAGGCTACTTTAAAGTAATGTAACTGATTACATTTGATTACTTTTTGATTACTTTTCTAAATGTAATGATTTTTTTCAACTGTTAATCATTTTGAAACATGTAAAGCAGGCAGGGTTAATCTTACACTGCAAAAAATGCTTTTCTTACTTAGATGTTTTGTCTTGTTTCCAGCCAAAATATCAAAAAATTCTTATATCAAGAAGGATTTTCTAGACAAGTAAAAAATTATTGTCTTGTTTTTAGAAAAAATAAGTCACAATTAAGTGAGTGTTTGCTTAGAACAAGCGAATTATTCTGCCAATGGGGTAAGAAAAATAACTGATTGATTATTAAATTGATTATTTTTCTTACCCCATTGGCAGATTATTTTGCTTGTTCTAAGCAAACACTCACTTAATTTTGTACAGTACTCAACACTGATTACTGTCAGACTTTCACAATCCTTCATCACTCCAATTAAGATTATAGCCTAATAATTTAATGAGGTTAAATACAGATTTAAAATCATAACAAGAAATAGTTTAATAGCTGTGATACTGCTTTTGAAATCACATCTTTGTACAGCTACGACAGCAAACACTGGCATCTAACAGTTAATCCTGAAAAATAAAGCATATACATAAACCAGTTATTGAATAAACGTGTGTCCTAAACTCCTGAAACATTGCTGTCTCATATTTTACAGCAGTCACTGCAATTTATGAAAGAAATCAATTAAATCAGTGTGTGTGTGAAAATATTCAGATGTAACTCTTTGAAATTGTTAACATTTTCATAAGTAACTGTAATTTAATTTAAAAAAAATTTCTCAGTTACTGTAACTGATTACAGTTACATTTATTTTATAATTAAATTACGTAATTCTGTTACATGTAACTAATTACTCCCCAACACTGGGTACAAGTCAATAAAAATGATGGTTTAGAAAGTAAGCGATTTGCTCCTACACTCAATGTATTATTTGAATTAATAAGTATATTTGATAAAATAAACCTATGTTATAATATTAACTGAAATGTTTCTATCTTTGTGTTGCCTCCCAAAAAAAGACACATTATAAGGATAATTTTGTCAGTAAAAGACAAATTCACCTATAAAAAGCACCTGTTAACGAATCAGCTGATATGAGACTATTATTATTATTATTATGGACACCCATGAAACATTATTTTAATATGTAATTTTTATTAATTTTATTGTTACTTATGTCTTTTTCATGCAACAAAAGAACAACAAATACAAAGACAGAATAAGAACAAAAGACAATGAGGGTTAAATGCATTAATCCTCCAGATTATAAGAATCACACCATGAAGGAGTCTTACATGCAATAGAATTATGAGTTTACATACACATCAAAATCAATCCTGAAAACAAAAAAGCAAGGAGTTTTCCTTTAAAATGTACATTTATGGATGTAAAATTTGGCATGAAATATATTTATGTCTTTCATTTCATGTAGTTGGGTGTGATACACGCGTCACTGCAGTAGAGACGCGCTGACGCGAGCGCTGGTGACGCTTCTCGGCTTTCTGGGATTTGTAGTTCTCGCGCCGCGTTCACTCATTCGCTCCGCCGGTGGAAAAACTACATATCACAGACTTCCGAGAAACAATAAAGTTTGGCGACGCGAGGGGCGCTGGTCATTCCGGTGAAGTGTCAGAGTCCGTGATACAGCGCGATCTCTCTCACAGCTCGATCATCGGTTCTTTGCGCTTCATTGCGGCGGGAAATGTCTGACGGTGGCGGAGGAGAGGACGGCGGCGGCGGGATGGAGGTCTCTGCCGCCGTGCAGACGGTTGCGGACGCGTCGGTTCTGCAGAAACACATCCGCAAGCTGGTGCCGCTGCTGCTGGAAGATGGCGGCGACGCTCCCGCTTCTCTAGAGAGCGCGCTGGAGGAGAAGAGCGCGCTGGAGCAGATGAGAAAGTTCCTCTCAGATCCTCAGGTTCACTCGATCCTGGTGGAGCGGAGCGCGCTGAAAGGTGACGCGAGCGTCCATTAAACGCACATTAACACCGTGTCCTCCTAACTTCACGCGACGCGACACCGCGACGCGACTGAATCAATCAAGTATCACAGCCAATCAGAAGCGTGTGTGGGCGGAGCCTCACTGCACTCACAACTAAAGGGATAAGTTTATGATCTAATTCATAAATTTTAAACTTTTTAACGTTATTAAATGCACATACTGAGTGACTGATACCATCATTGTTATAGAATACACTCGTTGGTTCGCAGTGAGTTCACCGTTTTAACGTACATCTTTGCTTTTAATTAATATCAAGATCTGAGGTAAACTATCTGTTGTTGCTTTCAGCATGGCTAACGTTATAAGGTCACGCAATATGACATTCAAACTCATATTAGACACCTTTAGCTTTGAATAAAGCACAGTACCTGAGATTATCACTGTCATATAGTTTGTGTGTTATTCCAGCCGCGGAAATAGAAATCGTTTCTAAAATAGAAATTTCGCGTGTCGTCGCGGCTAGCGTTAGTTAGGACAAAAACTCCGATTAACATGGAAAAGATGGCTTTTATTCGCGTGTAGTTAGGACGCGGTGTAAGGGTTAAAGCCGTTCACGTGTGATTCAGCTCAGCATGACGTGCATAAAGTGTTTGGGTGCGGTGTTGCTCTGTCGTTATATTTTATTGCGTAGAATTGTGGCAGGATTCGTGTAGCCCCGCCCTGTTTGAGTCGCTATACCGTCGAAAGTCCGAATTAAACTCCACCAGTATGTTAACTTCAGAAGCAGAGGAGTAAAAACACAGCAAGGCTGATCGAATCTGTGGTAAAAGTCGATCAGAAATGATAGATGCGCGTTCAGGGCGTGTTTGCTGCACTGCAGACCAGTGACGTCACGAACACTTATTTTAGAAGCACAGGCAAAAAAGTCTGGAGTACCTTCTGATCAATAATAATTAGCCTTCCCATTACGAGCTGACATTTGACTGCTTAAACTGATTTACAGGGGGATTTTTGTAATGGCTTTATTGAAAGTATGTCATCTTATGTCAAATTCAAAAGTGTATATTATAAGCTTTTTTTCTAAATTTGTAATTAAAACAATAGAATAAGTTAGAGATCAAATAAAATCAGTATTAATTCATTTGCACTACAGAAGACAAAAGTGGCATGTAGGTATATTTACAGACATTTAATGAGGCTCAAAGGTGGCATGAGGGCAATTAAATTCATGTTGAGATAAAATAACTGCAACAATGCTTTAAGAATGAAACAAAAACTGCCAGTAGGTGGCTGCAAGTCACTGATTTTACCACCGATTCGTTCAAACGGCTGATTCATTCAGGAACGAAGCAAGTTTTTGTGAACGGGTGAGCTGTGACTTTGTTTGAAACTATTTTTGTTGTCGAAATGGCGTCAGGCAATAGTGTTGTCATTTAATATTAACTACTTGTTTATTTTGAGCTGTTGTATTAAATCGATCACATTTGCAGTCTCCCTTTAATAATCGTTCAAATCTGTCACCCATCTTAGTTCATCCCGAACTCACATCGTGTCTACAGGATTCGTGGGCTGTATAACTCGGCACTGAACAAAACTCCGGTGTTTTGTGCAGCGAGTGGATTCTGATTAACACGGTGTTCAAGGAATCAACAGATATTTAAACGCATTGTAAATGGAAAGCTTTGAAGCTCCCCGAGCGCAAACACAAACATGCTGATCGGGTCAGTCGCGCTGGTGATGCTAAATATTTTTTTAGCAGTAGTTTTCAGTCACAAATGCATATGGTGGCACTGTAGAGCCTTGACAGACCCTGTGCATAAGAAACAATTGTGATAATTACAGTGATTTACAGTCATGACAATGAAGCGCTTTGAAAGAGACACAAACGATGCTCTTTTTAGTGCGAGTGTGTTCTTGTTGATACTGCAGTGCTGCTGTTTGTGTTCAGACTCCAGGCAGTAACACACACACAAACACCAGCAGCTGATTATATTCATCACATGCTCGTCGTCTTTTCTTCTGTTGGGTTCACATCAGATGATGAAATAAAGATTAGCTGATTTATCTGGTCACACTTTATATTCGGTGGCCTTAACTACTATGTACTTACATCAAAAAACAAGTACAATGTACTTATTGTGTTCATATTGTATTGCAAAACACTTCTGCTGCTATTGAGGGGGATACGGGTGGTTAGGGGCAGGTTTGGTGGTCTGGGTCGGTTTAAGGGTGGGTTAAGGTGTAAGGGATGGGTCAACGGTGTAATTATAAATGTATTTACAGAAATTAATTACAGATGTAATTACATATAGGTATATTTAAAAATATAAGTACAATGTAAAAACATGTATGTACACAATAAGTGCGCTGTACCAAATGATTAATTCAAATGTAAGTATATCACAAACGGCTGGTTGTTTGTTGTTGTTCTGCAGAGGATGTTGGCGATGAAGGTGAAGAGGAGCGCGAGTGCATTTCCTACAGCATCAGCATTGACATCCATTACGGGCTGAAATCAAACAGGTAACGAGCTCGGACCGTGAGCTGATGATGCTGATGTACAGCGCTGGCCAAAATGATTACAACACTAGTATTTCCAGCAGGTTTAAAACATGGTTTTAAATCAGTTATTTCTGTCTTTTGCTGTAGACAATATCAGTTTACATTTCCAAACATTCATTTTGCCATTAATTGTAATAATCCAGTGAGACTTTTCATCAGTCTGTCTGGAGTGACATGAAGAACCAGAACAAACTGAGACTAAATCCAGAAGAACTGTGTCTCTGCTTCGAGAAACCTCCTGCGAAGCTCCTGAGAAACTCTGCTCGAGTGCAGCGAGGACAAAACCTGCTTTAAACACAAAGCATGCTCACAACACATGTTGATTTAGTTTAGTTCATAGAAGTTAACTGATACAGAAAATCTATTTATGACATTATTTTTGACCGCATCCTCATTTTACAGCATCTTTACACAAGTGCCTCAAACTGTTAACAGCACTGTAGCTTCGCAGGAGGTTTCTTGAAGCGTCTTGAGACACAGTTCTTCTGGATTTAGTCTCAGTTTGTTCTGTTTCTTCATGTTATTCTTGACAGACTGATGATGACCAGATCACATCTCAAAAATCTCACTGGATTATTACAATTAATGGCCAAATGAATGTTTGGAAATGTAAACTGATATTGTCTACAGCAAAAGATAGAAATAACTGACTTAAAACCATATTTTAGCTGCTGATAATACTAGTGTTCTCATCATTTTGGCCGCCGTTGTATGTGAGGTGTTCTAATGAGAAACTTGGTCTTTCAGTCTGGCCCTGATCAAGCGGATCGGAGTGATTGATGCGGACAAACCCATCTCGACTCAGGTGCGAGTTCTGACCCTGAGCGAAGATTCTCCGTACGAGACGCTGCACTCCTTCATCAGCAATGCTGTGTCTCCGTACTTCAAATCCTACATCCGAGAGTCTGGCAAAGCCGACAGGTAACGTCCGCTCTGAGCTTCAGAGAGAGAGTAACGTGTCTCATCCTCACACGAGAGCCTGCGTCATTGTTTGTGTGTGTCTGCGCAGGGATGGAGATAAAATGGCCCCTTCGGTGGAGAAGAAGATCGCGGAGCTGGAGATGGGCTTGCTGCACCTGCAGCAGAACATCGAGATCCCCGAGATCAGCCTGCTCATCCACCCCATCATCACCAACGTGGCCAAGCAGTGCTACGAGCACGGAGAGAAGCCCAAAGTCACAGACTTCGGGGATAAAGTGGAGGATCCGAGCTTCCTGAACCAGCTGCAGTCTGGAGTCAACCGCTGGATCCGGGAGATACAGAAGGTTTGAGACTCTTATCCCTGATGATTAGCTTCCCGTGTCAAGCTCATCTGCAGTGTTTTTTACTTGTGCGTCTCGCGCAGGCCTACAGTCGATAAGGGTTTCAGGTTTGTGCTGCCGTTTCTTTCAGGTGACTAAACTGGACCGAGACCCGGCGTCTGGAACGGCTCTGCAGGAGATCAGCTTCTGGCTGAACCTGGAGCGAGCTCTCAACCGCATCCAGGAGAAGAGGGAGAGTCCGGAGGTGCTGCTGACGCTCGACATCCTCAAACACGGCAAACGCTTCCACGCCACGGTCAGCTTCGACACCGACACAGGTGAGCGCGCGTCCGCCAGTTATCTCATGACGTTAGTCCGTGATGCTCCACGTTTGTGAACGGTCTGGTGTGTTTCTCTCAGGTCTGAAGCAGGCTGTGGAGACGGTGAACGACTACAACCCTCTGATGAAGGACTTCCCCCTCAACGATCTCCTGTCGGCCACCGAGCTCGACAAGATCCGCCAGGCGCTGGTGGCCATTTTCACCCACCTTCGCAAGATCCGAAACACCAAGTACCCCATCCAGCGTGCGCTGCGTCTGGTGGAGGCCATCTCCAGAGACCTGAGCTCTCAGCTGCTCAAAGTGCTGGGCACTCGCAAGCTCATGCATGTGGCGTACGAGGAGTTTGAGAAGGTACGGCTGAGCCAGCAGCACTCGCTCCTCGGGTCAGGTATAAAACCCGTGTGTACTAGAACCAAATCAGAACGCAGATTTTGGTGCCATTTAAATGCCTGAGCGATGCCAGAGATCGATTTTATTATAGTTAGTTTCAAGGCTTTCGAAGTACTCTCATTAAAAAAGAACTTTAATGATATTTATTAGGGTATATTCTCGATATTATCGTGGTCACATGACGATATGAAACGATAGGTCTTCTGGGCAAAAAGTGTAGTTTTTAAAATATATTTGAACTATTTATTCTAACATAAAAGGTCTTTAAAGTTGTGTTTTGGGTTGTTATGCTTTGGCACAGAATCTGTCAAACGAACTCAAACCGTCTCCGTTCACACTGAATGAATGCAGCTCGTTTATTTCACGTTCTGAGAGTTTAGCGCGCGTTTGGGACGCAACGCTCACCAGTTCTGCTTTATTTCAGCGGCAGATGATTACAGCATTTCACTAGATTTGCAGTGAGACGTGTTTTTGTGCCTGTTTTCACTGAAGCTGGAGTTTTCCTTCAAAATAAAAGCTTAAAGTGCAGCATGTATCCTGACAGCTAGCGGTTTAAATGAGTTTAAATTCAAAATATCTCTTTCAAGTGTAGAAATTAGGAAAGAAGTACAGTAATTTCCCTGCTGTAGTGTAAAAGCAAAAATGTTTAAAAGTAAAATGTGTAAAAGGGCAATTGTTTTACAGTGTATGGCTATTACTGTCATTGTTGTTATTAATGTAATATTATAATTTGTTTGTCTTCCTAAAACACCAGTGAGAGTGTAATTTAGACCGAGACATTATATCACAAATAAAAAGAGGCTTTAGTCCCCTTTTAAAGTCAATTCACTGACTTTTTTTCTGACTTAAGTTTTCTTAGCTAAGAAACATGGGTTGATACTCTTAATTTTGAACTCCCAATTAATTTGTACTTTATTTATTTTTTTAAATATTGCAATAAATATCGTATTGTGGACACAGCGCAAAATTATCGTGAGATTTTGATATCGTTACATCCCTAATATTTATTAGTGCTAACAATTAAGTTTTTGCTTTTTTTTTTAATTTTTTTTAAAAAATAATTTCCGCACAGGAGAGACTTGGTGTTGTTTCAAAACAAAGGGAAATATATATCGGTATCAGCCAAAATGAGTTGAAAAATATTGGCAAAAATCTAATATCGTGCATCTCTAAAAACATCATTTTTAAAAAAGTATTGGTTTAGGCAACGGTACAGTTTTAAAAGTTTTGATTTGGATCCAGTATGGTAAAAACCCAAACGATACCCAGCCTACTCTCTCCTGCCGCAGCTCACGCCTCACGCTCCTCTTCCTCCGCAGGTGATGGTGGCGTGTTTCGAAGTCTTCCAGACGTGGGAGGACGAGTACGAGAAGCTGCAGGTGCTCCTGAGGGACATTGTGAAGAGGAAGAGGGAGGAGAATCTGAAGATGGTGTGGCGTCTCAGTCCGGCCCACCGTAAGCTCCAGGCCCGCTTGGATCACATGCGGCGCTTCAGACGGCAACACGAGCAGCTGAGAGCCGTCATCGTTCGTGTGCTCAGACCTCAGGTATGAATCTGACGGCTTCTGGATGTGATTGTTCTGGTGCTGTGTAGTTCTGATCTGTCATTCTATTGATCAGTCGATGATTAAGTGTTTCCTGACGAGCCTCAGATTGAGTTTGTGACACAACAGACAGGACTGACTTGTCACGGTCTATCATAAGCGTTTTAGTTCATATTAATGTGTGATCCTGGACCACAAAACCAGCCATAAGGGTCAGTTTTTTGAAATTGAGATTTGTACATCATCTGAAAGTTGAATGAGATTTCCATTGATGTATGGTTTGTTGGACAATATTTGGCTGAGATACAACTATTTGAAAATCTGGAACCTGAGGGTGCAAAAAAAATCTAAATATTGACAAAAAATCTAAATATTAAGGAAGTTCTTAGCAATGCATATTACTAATCAAAAATTATTTTTGATATATTTATGGTAGGAAATGTACAAAATATCTTCATGGAACATGATCTTTACTTAATATCCTAATGATTTTTGGCATAAAAGAAAAATGGATAATTTTGACTCATACAATGTATTGTTGGCTATTGCTACAAATATAGCTGTGCTGCTTATGACTGCTTCTGTGCTGCAGGGACACATATATGATCATTACCATACAGCTACAGATGTGACCAGAAGAGACGAACCTCAAATTTGGATTTAAGAGTCTTTAAAGCTACATTCACTCTGTCAAAATCTGATTATTTGAGAATCCGATTGGAAATTTAAGTGATTGACAGTCCATACTTTGTATTGCAACTCTACAGATCCAATTTACAATATCTTCATTGATTTCTGTGGCATTGATGTTGCATTGGTATGCTGACATTAAAAAAACAACTACAAAGTTTGTGATACAGATGTTCTTACAACATAACGACATGTTGCATTTGTGCTTTATTATTACGACTTATGAGTCACAGAATTTAAATAGAATTTCAAACCATATATGAATGTATCTTGAAACATATTTGTAAAAATTGTTTCATGAGGGTTTTTTTTGCCATTCATACTTGTTAAATATAATCACATTCCAATTGTACGTGCTCAAAAGTGCACAATCAGCTTGAATTGTATCAAGAGTATAACAGTGTGGACATATGTAAGGGATGATTAATCGCAGAATATATGTTGTATAAGACTGAAGGGCTTTATGTTGTGATGATAACCGGCTGGATGACATAATTACATATTTGTACACAATATTGAATTGAGTTCTAATATTTTATTAACCAACCAAACATAAAGCTTCCACAAAGAAAAAATGTTCCCAGCAAGTGAATAGCACCGACTGCAGGTACCTGGATGAGCCTGTGATATTTACCTGTTGTTATTAAGCAATGGCATACCTTGGAATGTGGTGACTGACCAATCAGAATTGATTATTCTACAGAGCTGTGTAAAACCAAAGCTAATAGTCTTTGCCTCTCTCCAGGTGTCCGCCGTGCCCCAGCATGCTCAGGGAAAGACGGCCGAGCCTGACGATATGAAGGTGGCCGAGGTGCTCTTCGATGCTGCAGACGTCAACGCCATCGAGGAAGTCAATCTGGCCTACGAAAACGTGAAGGAAGTGGACGGACTGGACGTCTCGAAGGAGGGAGTGGAGGCCTGGGAAGCGGCCATGAAGCGGTACGATGAGCGCATCGACCGTGTGGAGACTCGCATCACGGCACGCCTGCGCGACCAGCTGGGCACCGCCAAGAACGCCAACGAGATGTTCCGCATCTTCTCCCGCTTCAACGCCCTGTTCGTGCGGCCGCACATCCGTGGAGCCATCCGAGAGTACCAGACGCAGCTCATCCAGCGCGTCAAAGACGACATCGAGGCTCTGCACGACAAGTTCAAGGTGCAGTATCCTCAGAGCCAGTCCTGCAAGATGAGCCACGTGCGAGACCTGCCTCCGGTCTCCGGCTCCATCATCTGGGCCAAGCAGATCGACCGGCAGCTGACGGCCTACATGAAGCGCGTGGAAGACGTCCTCGGGAAGGGCTGGGAGAACCACGTGGAGGGTCTGAAGCTCAAGCAGGACGGAGACAGCTTCCGCGCCAAGCTCAACACGCAGGAGATCTTCGACGACTGGGCAAGGAAGGTTAGACCTCAGTTCTGCCTTTGAGTTAGTCGACCTTAAAGCGATAGTTCACCCAAAAATGTCGTTTAATTACTCGCCCTCATGTCGTTCCAAAGCCGTAAGACCTTCGTTCATCTTCAGAACACAAATGAGGATATTTCTGATGAAATCCGAGAGCTCTCTGACCCTGCATAGACAGCAAGGGAACGAACACGATCAAGACTCAGACACGTAGTAAGGAGTGAGTCGAGCTGATTGATGAGACAGACAAGACCATAGCGGATGATTTAGTTTCAGTTTTGAAAAAGCGTGTTGACTTGCCGTTTATCTAAGGTCATATTGGAAGTTTAAAACATGTTTCTTATTTAATTGGTTCCACAGTGTTTGCTGATTTTTACTTTATTTAAACTGTGTAATTTATTTGACATTAACGTGTTTGCCGTGCCTCTAAGCTTCCTTATTCGTTTTGCCGATAAATGTTCTACGAAGATGTTCTGCCGCCATTGTGGAGACCATATCTAGACACATGCGCTTGCTTCCGCTTCTTGTCGTATTACTCTCCACAATGGCGGCAGATAAGATGAGAAGAATTGTCTATTTTTAAGTCTTTTCCCTTGGCGTTCAATATTTCTTGACTTTCTGTGCAATGGTTCTCTGTTTTGTTGAACCTCACCCATTCCACAGTCTGATAGTGTTTGATAGTTCGTGTTTCATGGTTTATAATCTTGCTGATCTGTTTTGTTTTGCATACGCACTTTGGTCGACTTCGGTTGTTTTAAAATGTGCTATATAAATAAACATTGTATTGTATTGTTTTGAAAGGTGCAGCAGCGTAACCTGGGCGTGTCCGGACGCATCTTCACCATCGAGAACACGCGCGCCCGCGGACGCACCGGAACCGTGCTCAAGCTCAAGGTCAACTTCCTGCCCGAGATCATCACGCTCTCCAAGGAGGTGCGCAACCTGAAGTGGCTGAGCTTCCGCGTGCCGCTGGCCATCGTCAACAAAGCCCATCAGGCCAATCAGCTATATCCCTTCGCCATCTCTCTCATCGAGAGCGTCCGCACCTATGAGCGCACCTGTGAGAAGGTGGAGGAGAGGATGTCCATCTCGCTGCTGGTGGCCGGTCTGAAGAAGGAGGTGCAGGCGCTCATCACCGAGGGCATCTCTCTGGTCTGGGAGTCCTACAAACTCGACCCATACGTCCAGCGTCTAGCCGAAACCGTCTTCAACTTCCAAGAAAAGGTCCACCTGCTTAAGATCGGTTAAACTAGAGAACCAATCAGATGATTGGACACACACACATTCTTTATTATTAGGGCCCTAGGATTTCCGCGATGCAGAAAACATGGATGGAATCGCGGAATCCAGTCATAAAAACGGAATTTACAGTTTAACACGAAATATCACGGAATTTGTCAAAGTTTGGATGAATTAATCAAAAGTACTATGAATCATTGCACTTCAATCAAATCGCGATATGGACTAGTATCTGTAAATATTACCTCGTGTCAATGTGTTTTACAATTTTTTTTTTTTTATTTGAGTAAAACTAGCGTCATATCATACACACAGAAATGTAAAAGTATGCTGATTGGAGGATTTAAATTCTTGAAATCTGGCGACCGCAAATGAAAGTTTTGTGGAGGCTCATTATCAATGCAAATGCCAAATTAAAATGAAACATTTTCAGGATAAATAACCAGCAGACTTTTATTCTTAAAAAATTTGAGAGAAGCAGAACTTGAGATCATGATTAAAATATGATTTATTGTGCAGCCTGACATACAAGCGTTTAAGCTTAAGATCACTGAGATTCACTTTTCACTGCACTTGGCGATCATGTAGTCCAGTCACCGTTTGATGACGCAAAAGGAAAGCATCAGTTTTTACGTTGAGCTTTGTAGGCGATTTCCTAATTTATGATTATAGTACATTTTAATATGGTTACTTTTTGTGTAAACCTACTTTTTCAGTTAGGCCTGCTGAAGTAGCTACTGATAAAAGCTTAATTGGAACTAATAATCTGTATCAGCCCAACAAAATGGATAAGAAACATAAATTCGGTTGTGTGTGTCCATAATTCGGTTGGTAGTGTAGATGTTTTGTTTGCAGTCAGGATGAAAAGAGACGCGAGTGTCATGTTGATTAGTGTGTGTTTTGCTCTTAGGTGGATGATCTTCTTCTGATCGAGGAGAAGATTGATCTGGAGGTGCGCTCGCTTGAAACCTGCATGTACGAGAATAAGATGTTCACTGAGATCCTCAACCGCATCCAGAAGGCTGTGGACGACCTGAACCTGCACTCGTACTCCAATCTGCCCATCTGGGTCAATAAACTGGACATCGAGGTGAGTTCAGCTGGACAGAAGCGCAGGGGACACGTCTGTTCAGAGAGTCGTGTTTGATCAGATGTGATGGTGTTTCCTCCGTAGATCGAGCGCATCCTCGGGGTGCGTCTGCAGGCCGGACTCAAAGCCTGGACGCAGGTTCTCAGGGGACAGATGGAGGACAAGGCTGATGTGGACATGGACACTGAGGCTCCTCAAGTCAGTCACAAGCCCGGAGGAGAACCCAAGATTAAGGCAAGACCTGATAGTCGTCCTGTAGTTTTGAGACTGTCTGCACTGATGATTCGTAACGTCACACTGAAACGTTTTCTTCGTCCAAACAGAATGTCATCCATGAATTGAGGATCACAAACCAGGTCATCTATCTGAACCGCCGATCGAAGACTGCCGCTACAGGCTTTACCAGGAGATGTTTGCTTGGAAGATGGTCATTCTGTCTCTACCCAGAATCCAGAGTCAGAGATATCAGGTGTGTTTGTGTTTGTGGAAAGACAGATCGCTGTAGCGTCTCAGTCCAGAAGCGGCAGCGCGAAGCTCGCGTGATCTGGTCATCCTCCACTTTAATACAAGTTACAGCACAAAATAAACATGAATAAACATCTGAAGGTACATTTAAAATAAAGAGTACAGCTTTACCGTATCCTGTCAAATGTAATCGCTCAATCAGTGTTTCAACCAAGGAAGGATGTCAATATAACGTCTTGTAAACAGTATGTAGCGTAATATGACATTCACGTCAAACATTCGGTGACCATAAACTAGTCAGGTAGACTCTAGAGAGGAGCATTTTGCAAAATACATGCACTATATAGCATATCGTTTTTTTTTTACTGTTCTTCAGTGGTGTTTAATTTATATTTGAAGTTTTTATAACAGCCATTATAAATGTTTATATTTCAAAAAACAGATTGGAGTAGAAATATAATCATTACTTTATTATAGAAACTTCATTGAGTGTAATTGAAGTGTTTGTATATAAATCAGTTAATTTTATCCTTCAGTATTATAGTAATGTAGTGCCAACTGACTCTCATTTGTATTTTACAGCATTAGTTGAGATTTTATTTTCTTTGAGGAAAATTTGGCACGTACTGTACCTGTTATATATCCAAAATAATCAATATTGAATGGAATCGTGAAATTTGTGTCAAAACTCAGCCCTAGTAACCAAACAGTTGCTGGTGCCATTGACTTCCATAGTATGCCACAAAATAGTATGGAAGTCAATGGCTACCAGCAATTGTTTGGTTATTAACATTCTTTAAAATATAATCTTTTGTGTTCCACAGAAGAAAGAAAGGTTTGACTCTCTTTAACGTTCCCTCTTCACGCAGGTCGGCGTTCACTACGAGTTATCAGAAGAGGAGAAGTTCTACAGGAACGCTCTGACCAGAATGCCTGATGGTCCGTCTGCGCTGGAAGAAGCTTACAACGCCGTGAAGGAGATCGTCTCGGAGGTGGAGCAGTACGTCAAGGTAACGTCGTCTTCTCTTAGAGTGAGCGAGTGAAGCGTATTCAGACGCGAGACTGACTGCGTTTGCTCCGTCAGGTGTGGCTCCAGTACCAGTGTCTGTGGGACATGCAGCCCGAGAACATCTACAACCGTCTGGGAGAAGATCTCAACAAGTGGCAGGCGCTGCTTGTGCAGATCCGCAAAGCTCGAGGCACGTTTGACAACGCAGAAACCAGGAAGGAGTTTGGGCCGGTCGTCATAGACTACGGCAAGGTCAGGAGGAAGCCGCTCGCAGTCATGAGGTTTCTCTCTGTGAATGATCACGCTGAAGTGTTGTTCTTTAACGTGTCGTCTAGGTTCAGTCCAAGGTGAATCTGAAGTACGACTCGTGGCATAAGGAAGTGCTCAGTAAGTTTGGACAGATGTTGGGCAACAACATGCAGGACTTCCACTCGCAGATCTCCAAGGTGGGCGTCGAGCTCTCGCTGATGGGTAATGTCATGTTTGTTGCTCAAGTGAATGTTCTGAACTGTTCTGTGATCCTCGTGCAGTCTCGTCAAGAGCTGGAGCAGCATTCGGTGGACACGGCGAGCACCTCTGACGCGGTGACCTTCATCACGTACGTGCAGGCGCTCAAACGCAAGATCAAACAGTTTGAGAAGCAAGTGGACGTGAGTACAATATACCTCCTACAGAGTCTCAGCCCTCTGGTGATGGTCGGTTGTTTTTAAGCATATTTATTTAATTATTTTTACGAAACTTGGTAAACGTTTTGGCACTTGCTAGGTGAACACACAATGTATGTGTATATATAATGGACGTTAATCGCAAAGGTTAAATGATCCTGGAAAACAAACACTTGCATTGGAATTGACAGCATTGGAAATTAATAGGAAGCAAGTTTCATCTAGTAGAAATTTTGGTACCATGACCAAAAAAATCTGACTGAAAGCTAATTTTTTGAGATATCAACCTCAAATTTGGAGCACAATGTGTTTAGATGTATGGCTTTGTTTTTCTTGCAGTTTTAGAAAATATGTATTTCTTATAAAATATTTTTATGCATTTTTCGTGATAAACTTATTTTTTTGTATCTCTCTTTTTAACTTTTTACTTGCAAGTGTGGTCTTTAAATAGAGATCAAACTTTAGTCTGTGCTCCAAAGCATTCAAGATTTACAACCGTTTAAGTAGGAAATTTCATTTTCAGGTCTGTGCTTAAAAAGTGGTTAACAGGTAATAAATGTATCATAACATTAATGTAGTGCCATAAAATCCTCTAAAAATACGAAATCTTAAATAAAATACATTTACATTTAGTCATTCAACAGACGCTTTTATTAGATTTAGTTTTTTAGTGAAGATGGCTAAGGACTCAGCATTGACGAGCTAAAATATAGTACTTTAATTTAATTGAAATTAATTTAAAAAAATTTTTTTTTTTTTAACCATCACCTGAACAACACGAGAGGGTTTAATACGATTTTCTGGAGAAAATGTTATTGAAGTTCCAAGACTGATAAAACAATATAGCGGAAGTGCCATTAAAGTCTCTGGTTCCGTGCAGATGTTCCGTAACGGCCAGCGTCTGCTGGAGAAGCAGCGGTTCCAGTTCCCTCCGTCCTGGCTGTACATCGATAACATCGAGGGCGAGTGGGGCGCCTTCAGCGACATCATGAAGCGCAAAGACACGGCCATCCAGCAGCAGGTGGCCAACCTCCAGATGAAGATCGTGCAGGAGGACCGCGCGGTGGAGAACCGCACCACAGACCTGCTGTCGGACTGGGAGAAGACCAAACCTGTGGCAGTACGTGTCTGGAGATGGTCTGAGAGCGCTGGACGATGTTTACAGCTCTCTTTCAGTGTTTCTCTGCTTGTTGTCATTACAGGGCAGTCTGCGTCCAGAGGAGGCGCTGCAGTCGCTCACCATCTACGAGGGCAAATTCGGCCGTCTGAAGGATGACCGAGAGAAGTGTGCGAAGGCCAAAGAGGCGCTGGAGCTGACGGACACAGGCCTGCTGAGCAGCAGCGAGGAGCGAGTGCAGGTGCGTCACTACTGCGAGGCGGTGCTTTACAGGTGTCTGGTATAGACGTGTTGATTTCAAACAGGTTTGTTGCACTTAATCAAGCAGAATGAATGTTCTAAAGAGACACAAACCAACTAACAAGCACAGAATTGATCAATCTATTAATGTTTGAGCTGCAAGGCCAGTTTATTTATATAGCACATTTCATACACAATGGTAATTCAAAGTGCTTTACGTAAAAGGAATAAAAATGCAGTGCAGTCAATTCAGACACTCATTCAGTAAATGCACAAAAATTTTGTTTAAATGTGCAAATGAGGCATTAATCTAATTAAATATGCACTAATATGCAGAAATCTGAACATTGGATAAAGCAAGGTTAAAAATGATTTTTATTTTTGTTGATATTAGAGTTAAAGGTTTTTCCTAAGGGGGTTTTGGATTTCTCTTTTTATCGCTACATCGGAAAATACTGTCAACAGACAGAAAACAAATTTCATTTTCTCCATGTTTTTAGGAATAAAATGTTGTACAAGTCAGTGTGAATGACATCTGAACAAACCTTCAGAATATAGAGAGGAATACAACTGTACAAAATTTGGTGAATGTAAGAAAAACTCTTTAAAGATATGGATTGAGATTGAAATCTACAGGCGCAAATATATGAAGTGCAATTAAATAAACACTTGGATGTTTTCTTTTCGCTTGTCTGAAAGAAGACACAATATGAAAGCAAAACAGACAAAATCACAAAACTGAGCAGTGCATGCAAACAACACTGGATTCATTTAGCTTTATATAGTATTTTTGCTTTCAGTTTTCTCACTCACTCATGTTGAGATTAAACTGTCAAGTCACCTTTATATAGCGCCTCTAACGATACAGATTGTCAAAGCAGCTTTACAATATCAAATAGGAAAATAGTGTCTCAATAATGCAAAAGGACAAATAGTGAACACTCTATTTTCAGTTCAAGGCAGTTCATCATTCAGCTCAGTTCAGTTTAAATGGTATCTGTGCAGTCAAGTCGACGATATCGCTGGAAATAAGTGTGCTGAAGACCCTGATCTGCTCGTAGTGCTCTTGTTAACGCGTGTGCTGTTTGTCAGGTGGCTCTGGAGGAGCTGCAGGATCTGAAGGGTGTTTGGTCGGAGCTGTCGAAGGTCTGGGAGCAGATCGATCAGATGAAGGAGCAGCCGTGGGTCTCTGTGCAGCCGCGTAAGGTGAGCGACGCACCTGCCGTCTCGTGTGACTCGTACCTGAGCCTCGCGTTCACTGAGTCTGTTGTTCTTCTGTGCAGCTGCGCCAGAATTTGGACGCTCTCCTCAACCAGCTGAAGAACTTCCCCGCCCGTCTGCGGCAGTACGCCTCCTACGAGTACGTGCAGAGACTGCTCAAAGGATACATGAAGGTGAGCCGGTCCTGCATTAACAGGTGAGAATGCTGGGATAGCGTCAGTGAAGCGCCTAACCCGTTAGCTGTGCTGATCCTCAGGTGAACATGCTGGTGATCGAGCTGAAGTCGGAGGCGCTGAAGGACCGGCACTGGAAGCAGCTGATGAAGCGTCTGCATGTGAACTGGGTTCTGTCGGAGCTGAGTCTGGGTCAGATCTGGGACGTGGACCTGCAGAAGAACGAGATGGTGGTGAAGGACGTGCTGCTGGTGGCGCAAGGAGAGATGGCTCTCGAGGAGTTCCTCAAGCAGGTCAGCATCCGGCACACACCTGTCACAGATCTAACATTAACATGTGATTTCTGTCCCAGCTGTTTACCTTTACAGACATAACCCCCACTATTTTTGTAACTTGTGTGTTTTTAACAAACTTGTGTGTATTTGACCGTTTAAGTGCAATAAGACATGAAAGAGAACTTACTCGCATGCCGTGTGACGGATGCTTTCTGTGTGCATGCTTCAGATGTGTGCGCTCAGAAAACCCAATATCAGAAGATTAAACTAGTGCTGTTTAATCACTAGTAGGACTGATTAATCACATCCAAAATAAAAGTTTTTGTTTACATAGTGTGTGTGTATTGTGTATATATAAATATATATTAGGTCCTAGGCCATTGAGTGATTTATAAACGAGTAAAAGTACTTTGAAATCAACCCTAAATGTAACTGGAAGCCAGTGTAAGGACCTGAGGACTGGTGTGATGTATGTGTGTATATATATATATACACACACACACATACACATACACAGTACACACACATAGGGCCTGTGTTATGTAAACAAACTTATTTTGGATGCAATTAATTGCGATTAATCGTTTGACAGCACCAGTTTAAACTAATATGATTTAAAAAGCATGATTTTAGGCGGTGGACAAACATGTTTTTTGGCAGAATGTCTGAGGTACGAGCTGTAAAGACACAAAGTGAGCGTGGAACAGCAGAAGAGACATGCACAAAAACAGCCTGTTTCTGCTTCCACTCAACATGGGCGTTTTCAAAATAATATAATGATCTGTGGGGTGTTTTGAGCTGAAACTTCAGACACATTCTGGGGACTTTTATATTACATCTTGTAAAAAGGGGGACTAATAGGTGCTGTTTAAAGATGTGTGTTCACAGTTTCCTCTTCACTGCAGATTCGTGAAGTGTGGAACTCGTACGAGCTCGACCTCGTCAACTATCAGAACAAGTGTCGCCTGATTCGCGGATGGGACGATCTATTCAACAAAGTCAAGGAGCATATCAACAGTGTGTCTGCCATGAAGCTCTCGCCCTACTACAAGGTACCGAACGGAACGAGAGAAACCGTACGTTAGAGAGAAATGATGTGTTCCTCCGTGACTCGTCTCTGTTCTCGGCAGGTGTTCGAGGAGGACGCTCTGAGCTGGGAGGACAAACTCAACCGCATCATGGCTCTGTTTGACGTCTGGATCGACGTGCAGCGCCGATGGGTTTACCTGGAAGGCATTTTCACAGGAAGCGCAGACATCAAACACCTGCTTCCTGTGGAGACGCAGCGCTTCCAGAGGTCAGGGGTTGATTTGATAGATTACACGAATGTGCTGAAGGATGCAGGCTTTGGGCTTTAACATGCGACTCGTTTGATTTCACAGCATCAGCATGGAGTTTCTGGCCCTGATGAAGAAGGTGACCAAGTCTCCTCTGGTCATGGATGTCCTGAACATTCAGGGGGTTCAGAGGTCGCTGGAGAGACTTGCTGATCTGCTGGGAAAGATCCAGAAAGCGCTGGGAGAATATCTGGAGAGAGAGCGCTCGTCTTTCCCCAGGTTAGACATTTCGGCTTTAAGATATACTGTAAGCCCCATCCAGTGTCCGTTAAACATGATGGGCTGATGGGAATTTAAGACTGGCTAGTTTTAGTCGTGTTTAGATCGCTCTCAGACTTTTATATGATGTGTTAACCTGTGATTTAGTGATACAGAAAATTTTGCTTTCAAAATTGTGCATATTAATAGTTTTTGAAAAATTAGCAGTTTATGCTATGCTGTAATAAAAATGACATGTTGGTAAAATAATTGCAGGCCGTGATTCAGTATCCGCACTGTCACGGTTGTCCAAATCAGTAAGACTTACAGAGTTGTTTCTGTTTCCCGCAGGTTCTACTTTGTTGGTGATGAAGATCTGCTGGAGATCATCGGCAACAGTAAGAATGTGGCCAAACTGCAGAAACACTTCAAGAAAATGTTCGCTGGAGTTTCAAGCATCCTGCTGAACGAGGACAACACGGAGGTGCTGGGAATCTCGTCCCGAGAGGGAGAGGAGGTACGGCTCGTCCGGAGAGAGTCATCTGGAACATCCGTTATGTGTTTGTTTGGTTACTGATGCTAACTTCATCCAATATGAGACAAATTCAGTTTCAGCTATAAAGCAGCTCTGCAGAAGACATTAGTGTCATTATTCAGATCGATTCAGTTCAAGTTTTGTTCTCATCTGAAGCATCAGTGCAGTTAAATCTATAACATGCGTGAATATTAGTTGTCTTCATGTGGGAAACCTCTTGAATGCGCTGTTGTTTTCAGGTGCTCTATAAGACGCCGGTGTCCATCACGGAGCATCCGAAGATCAACGAGTGGCTGACGCTGGTGGAGCGCGAGATGCGGGTGACGCTGGCCAAGCTGCTGGCCGAGTCTGTCACTGAGGTGGGCGCCTTCAACAAGGGCACGGGTATCGACCTGAGCACCTACATCAACTGGATCGACCGATACCAGGTGACCCGTCCTCCCAAACTAACCCAGCATCTGTACAGCATACGTCTTCATGAATGCTTAACCTCCGTCTCTGCTGCGTCCAGGCCCAGCTGGTGGTTCTGTCCACGCAGATCGACTGGTCTGAGAACGTGGAGAACGCTCTGACCACCATCGCCGGCGGGGTGGACATGGGTCCGCTGCAGGCCGTGCTAGTGAACGTGGAGGCGACGCTCAACCTGCTAGCCGACACGGTTCTGATGGAGCAGCCGCCGCTGCGCAGGAGGAAGCTGGAGCATCTGGTGAGGAGTCAGAGTGTGCTGTGAAACTGGAGATTAATGCAGCTTGAGTTGGCATTCACGTCGTGCCTTGCTTATAGTTTCTGTCCATTACATTTGTTTTCAGGGCAGATTTTTGACTCGTATGTGAGCGCTCTAACACAACACAATGCAGCAAGCAAAAACCGCAACGCCAGGCTTTCTGTGTGTCTTAATGTCTAAGATCAGAGCAGAAAGTCTTAAAATCAAAAGTAATATCTTCTGTATTGTTCTTCTTTACTTGGTCTTAAAAAGGTCTGAACATCTTAAATTTACCTTCATAAAACCTGTGAAATACAATGGACAAAGATGTCCTTCTAATGCACATATACATGGATGCAGATATTTACTCCAAGTGCGAGCTTGTTGAGCATCAGTATGACGAGTTGAACCATGAGCTCTGTCTGATCATCTGGAGCTGCAGACGTGTTCGTGACTTGTTTTTTTTATTCGTAGATCACGGAGTTGGTCCACCAGAGAGATGTGACCAGAACTCTGATCAAGAACAAGATTGACAACCCCAAATCCTTTGAGTGGCTCAGCCAGATGCGCTTCTACTTCGACCCCAAGCAGACCGACGTCCTCCAGCAGCTCTCCATCCAGATGGCCAACGCCAAGTTCAACTACGGCTTCGAGTATCTGGGTGTGCAGGATAAGCTGGTGCAGACGCCGCTGACCGACCGCTGCTACCTGACCATGACGCAGGCGCTGGAGGCCCGTCTCGGAGGATCGCCCTTCGGTCAGTGTGTCCATCTACACAGGGTTCCTGTGGGTCCTTATAAAGTCTTAAATTTGATCAAATTTAAGGCCATAAAAAGTCTTAAATTGTACAAGAAAGTCTTAATTATGATCATAAGAGGTCTTAAATTTGGGGACGGAAAGACCAAAGTTGCGATATGGCTGTAATGTGGTGATTAATCTTCAGAAGGCTATGAAGTTGTTGACTGCCGTTACCGAGGAAACGGTTATATTTCTGCCGTTCCAAAAGCGCCCCCTGCTGGCAGAGAATGAATGTGCATTTTCAATAAGCCTGTTTTTGTTCAGACCAATGCGAAAATCAACCCTGCAAACACGCAGAGATGTGAATGTGAACTGGTGGATCGATAAGAAGATAATGCATTATAAAAATCTAAACCGTAAAATGTTTGTATGTTATTTAGTTAAAATAATAATTTATTGATGATATTTGTTTAAATTAATATAATGACTAATACTTGGCTCATCCATTTTCTTAATGATTTAAAGGCTGAAATGGGAAGTGTATAATCTTATAAAACTTAGTTTTTGTGAAAACCTGTATCTGAACACTAGATTATTTATTTTTACAGTTTTAATATTACTATAGACATACCCCCCTCATATGGTATTAATTTTATTTGTGCGGGTTTTAAAAAAGGTCTTAAATTTGAGCTTAAAAATCCTGCAGAAACCCTGCTAGTGTCGAGCTCATAGACGTGTGCACGTGAGCTGAATGTAAGCAGTGATGATGGCCGTTCTTGTTCTGTAGGTCCTGCTGGAACCGGAAAGACTGAGTCCGTCAAAGCTCTGGGTCACCAGCTGGGCCGCTTCGTCCTGGTCTTCAACTGCGACGAGACCTTTGACTTCCAGGTACGACTGGCGTCACAGGATGGGTGTTGGGGTTCACTAACGGGTGTTTAATCACAGGGTTTTGTTATGTGTTGTCTTGCAGGCGATGGGCCGCATCTTTGTGGGTCTGTGTCAGGTGGGCGCCTGGGGCTGCTTCGACGAGTTCAACCGTCTGGAGGAGCGCATGCTGTCCGCCGTGTCTCAGCAGGTCCAGTACATCCAGGTGGCGCTGAGAGAACACAGCAACCCCAACCGAGACCGCAGTACGTGCATGATATAGATCCCAACTAGGGCTGTCCAAAAAAAAAAAACGAATTTAGAAATTTAAAATACTTTTTTTTTTTTTTTTTTTATAAAAATCCACATTCGAATGCAAAAACGTTGCACGAGATGCAACGATGTAAGTGTCGTTGCTTTTTAATGTTTTTGTTAGCCTATCCAGCTGAAGCCACTAGATGCTGCGCTGCTGCGTTGTTCATTCAAAATACTGCAGAAAAAGAAAATATTAATGCAGTGAAGATTTTGTTTACGTCAAAACTGAAACCAAGTCGTTCAAATAGAACGCATATTTTTCGCATCTTCTAGAGGGACATCATAACTGAAATTATGCCCATTAAATTTGAATATTGATATTTAAGTACAAAATTCTAATTAGGTTTTTCAGCCATTTTGACAGCCCTAATCAGAACATCATCATCATGTCATGCGAGTCAGGTGATCACCGTAGCTTTGCTTTGTGTCCAGGTGTGCCCGTCACCACAGAGCTGCTGAACAAACAGGTGAAGGTGAGTGCGGAGATGGCCATCTTCATCACCATGAACCCTGGTTACGCCGGACGCTCCAACCTGCCCGATAACCTCAAGAAGCTCTTCAGGAGTTTGGCCATGACCAAACCGGACCGGCAGCTGATCGCTCAGGTCATGCTGTACTCACAGGGCTTCCGCACCGCAGAGATCCTCGCCAAGAAGATCGTCCCGTTCTTCAAGTACGCTCTGGTCTGGATGAGGGTGCAGGGTCAGCTGTTGTTGTGTGTATGAAGTCGTAACGTAACCCTGCTTTGATCTGTCTTTGCAGGTTGTGTGACGAGCAGCTGTCGTCTCAGTCTCACTATGACTTCGGTCTGCGAGCGCTCAAGAGCGTGCTGATCAGCGCCGGAAACGTCAAGAGAGAACGCATCCAGAAAATCAAACGAGAGAAGCGTGAGCGCGGTGAAGACGTGGACGAGAACGAGATCGCAGAGAACCTTCCGGAACAGGAGGTGAGCAGACCGAGCCTGAAACTGAAGGCTGTTTTACGACTGTAACGTGATGCGTTTCATATCAAACAGAACGAGTGAAGAGCATGAGAGCTGATCGGTTAAACTCTATATTACAGGAGACATTGAAAGAATAAAAGAGGCCTTAAAGTCATTTATTTCTATTGCTCTTCACAACACTGTTTCAAAACATTCTTGCGTAATATCATGTTAATGTTCATAATATCTTCATGCCTTATAGTTGAATGTAGCAGATTAGAGCTGAACAATAATATACATTTTTAAACCATACAAATAATCAAGCAGTTGAGATTTATGTAGTTTTAATTGCTTTACATGAATATACTGTTTGTATGTGGATGGAAGCAGGACATGTATCCAAATTTTTTTTTTTTTTTTTTTATGTAAACAGTTGGGCAATGATATAGTTAAATTTGGTGACAAATCCAGGCTTTGGCAGAGATGTTTGTTTTACGTGACTTGTTATTTTTTAGAATCTTATCATTTTGATGAAAGCTTATGAATGATGCACTTGAGTCTTTCATGATTAGTCCTGGAACATGAATAAAGGAAAGAGTGCGGTTTAATGTCATGTTGACAGTTTGAAGAGTAAATCTTGTTATTACGGTGATTTCTGACCGCGCTTCATGTGCTCGACCGTCAGATTCTGATCCAGAGCGTGTGTGAGACCATGGTGCCGAAGCTGGTGGCCGAGGACATCCCGCTGCTCTTCAGCCTGCTCTCCGACGTCTTCCCCGGCGTCCAGTACATGCGCGGAGAGATGACGGCGCTGCGAGAGGAGCTCAAGAAGGTCTGCGCTGAGATGTACCTCACGTACGGAGACGGAGACGACGTGGGCAGCATGTGGGTGGAGAAGGTAAGACGCGCTTCATAGAACCAGCACATTAGGGATGGAACGATTCATATTTTAATTATCAAAACCGTATTCGATTACCACGATTTGAACAACGGAGGATAAATAAATACTGTCCAGCATAAAGCAGTTTTTAGTAACAGTGTCATGCAGTGCACGGCAGCGGAGTAGTGTAGTTCTGTGTGAAAACATGTCTGAAAAGCTGGGAGGTTTTAAACAAGTGCTAAGAGAATTATGCAAATGAATATATGAATGTACCTCTGAAGGTTCTTACTGTCTTCAGAAAAGATTTGATGGCATTTTGTTTTCATCTTCGCTCCATGTAATACCTAATAAAGTAGTGTTTTAATCGTAATGCTGCTTTGTTCACGGAGTTTACGGTAAACTGTAATTCTGCTGCTCCATCAGCGCCACCTGCTGTCAGAGACTGGATTTACACAGACTTACATTCACATTCAGCCTGTGAGCAGACTCCGTCCGGACAAAAACGGACCAAATCTGCATGCCCTGCTTTAATTTATGACCGGTTGATGAAAAACAAGCTTATGTGGATTCTACATTTTTAAACAATTCGGATAAGTTATCTAGAATTATTTATAGAGAATATAAAATACATATTCATTTATTCATCTTTTTGACTTTTCCCTTTTCTTTATTTAAAGGCTGAAATGTGAAGCTTATTATTTTATGAAAAGTAGATAAACTCATGTTGTCATTTTAAAATCCAGACATCATTGGTAATGTTTTTGTGTGTTTATGCAAACATAAAGCCATTTTATTTGTTGTTTGAGTTTAAATCTAAAACTTGAAGTGATTTATGTGTCAGTACTTCTTGAACATTTCCAGCAGATTTTAACAATACCGTGATCGTTTTGGTCACTATAATCGTGATGAGAGATGTTCATATCGTCACACCTCTACAGCACACACAGTGAGTCATGAGTCTTGAGCCGTTTGCTCTTCTTCCTCAGGTGCTGCAGCTCTATCAGATCACGCAGATCAATCACGGGCTGATGATGGTCGGCCCGTCGGGCAGCGGGAAGACCATGGCCTGGAGAGTCCTGCTCAAAGCCCTGGAGAGGCTGGAGGGCGTGGAGGGCGTGGCTCACATCATCGACCCCAAAGCCATCAGCAAAGACCACCTGTACGGCACGCTGGACCCCAACACACGCGAGTGGACCGACGGGCTCTTCACACACGTGCTCAGAAAGTGAGTCCTCGTCTGTCGTCACAGCTCCGATTGTGATTTTTGGGTTTGTTCTGACCTAACCCTAACCCATTTCTATCACCAATTGGGTTTTGGTTCCTTGCCGCTGTCGCCTCTGGTTTGCTTATTTGGGGACACTTAGTATCTGTGCAATCAAGTCGACGACAATTGCTGGAAATTATTTAAACTGAACTGGGCTGCGTTTCCCAAAAGCATCGTAGACCCGTTGCCACCAATGGAGCTACGATCAACTTAGGCTTACGATGCTTTTGGGAAACGCAGGCCTGACTTTAGCTGAAAATTGGGCTTTTACTATTGTCCTTTTGCATTATTACACACTATTTAATACTGTAAGCTGCTCTGACAATCTTTGTTAAAAGCGCTGTATAAATAAAGGTGACTTTCAGTGTTGGGGGTAACGTATTACAATGAGAGTTACGTAATCAGATTACTTTTTTTAAAGTAACTAGTAAAGTAACTCATTACTTTTTAATTTAGAAGGAAATATCTGAGTTAAATAAGTGACTCCAGTGTTTGTCATGTATTGAGGGACAGCTCTGGTGTTGCCATGTTGAGAGAAATCAGGAGCAAGAACATGATCTTACTGTAGTTCTAGACTAAATATCAACATTATTTATCATCTCACCTGCACTAAAACACATTCAGGGTTCCTCACAATCAATAAAAACAGTCAGATGCAAACTCAGAATATTATACAAACCTGCAATAATTAAATGTTAAAAATAAGACGAATATCATCCCATCTGTATTGTATTTAATCGCATTTTAATAATGTCTTTGCTACTGACCTACAATGATCCAATGCTATCATACTAATAAGCAGAAATGACACATTTGTGTTATATTTTAGTTGTTGCTGAATAGTGTTGATCTTTCTTCTTCTGCGTCATATTCTTCATGTGATTAGTTTGAGCGGCGTCTCTACTGTACAGACGTGATTTACATCTCCTTCAGTCTGAGGCGCATTCACTTCACTTATCATGTGAAAGAGCTTTTATATTTGTAAAAAGAGCTTTTTATATTAAAAACTAACAAGCAAGCCCTGCCCAGATTCAAAAAGTAACCCAAAAGTAACGTAACGCATTACTTTCCACAAAAAGAAACGAAGTAACATAATTACTTTTTTAGGGAGTAACGCAATATTGTAATGCATTACTTTCAAAAATAACTTTCCCCAGCACTGGTGACTTGACCTTTCCTCATATGCTGTGTTTGCGCTCGTTCAGGATCATAGATAACGTTCGCGGAGAGCTGCAGAAGCGGCAGTGGATCATCTTTGACGGTGATGTGGATCCGGAGTGGGTGGAGAATCTGAACTCTGTGCTGGACGACAACAAACTCCTGACTCTTCCCAACGGAGAGCGTCTTAGCCTGCCGCCCAACGTACGTAGCAGCTGATCTAACGATCGAGTCTGTGATCGTGATGATGCTGATGCTGATGATGCTCTCGTCACACAGGTGCGCATCATGTTCGAGGTGCAGGACCTGAAGTACGCCACGCTGGCCACCGTGTCTCGCTGCGGCATGGTCTGGTTCAGCGAGGATGTTCTCAGCACCGACATGATCTTCAACAACTTCCTGGCGCGTCTGCGGAGCAACCCGCTGGATGAGGGAGAGGATGAGGCCCAGCGCATGAGGAAGGCCACGGAGGACGAGAGCGAGGAGACCGCCTCACCGATGCTGCAGGTACGACTGAAGAGTAACGGCATGCAAAATGACAATGATCTGAATATCAGCGGTCGCTCTATATCTCTAATAATATGTCTTAGTAAGATGAGACTGAAATGATTCAGACATATAATGCAATGCTGATGGAGAGATGAAGGAATAAACGCTCCTCAGAAGATGTGAGATGAAGATCATTCCTCCGCTGAGGAACAGTGAAAGTAAAGCTCCTCAGAAGATCCTGAGGATCAGATTTGAGACGCACTGATTTTTCTAGAAAATGATTGATGGAGAATCAAGTAAAGCTGAGCTGCTTCAGTCCAGTAAGTGTTCATCTGGAGATATGACTGCAGTTATTGATATTTGACACGAGAAGCAGCGGCTGAAGCTGGACGCTTGTACAATTACACTAAAAGAGCTTTTACTGGATAAAACACTCTAAACATGCAGGAGATTGAGTGTGAAACAGAATAGTTTTGATCATTTAGAGGCCTTAGAAACTCACATCAAATAAGATACAGTAGCTTTGTAAGGTTAGATTAAAAACATTAAAACAAGGATCTAGAAGTACTGATGGAACACGGAGAAGAGTTTCAGCACGACCCTGATAACAATAGTCCCGTTCTGCATGCTCTATTATCGCTCCGTTTGTCCTTCATGCATGAACTTGTCAGTTTTTAGAGCCTCTTGTGTTTAATCCACAGATCCAGAGAGACGCTGCTGCGATTCTGCAGCCGTATTTCACCTCCACCGGTCTGGTCATCAAAGCTCTGGAACACGCGTCAAAGATGGAGCACATCATGGACTTCACGCGGCTGCGCTCGCTGAGTTCGCTCTTCTCCATGCTGCATCAGGCCTGCCGCAACGTCGCCCTCTACAACAACAACCACCCTGACTTCCCCATGCCCATCGACCAGCTGGAGAAATACATGCAGGTGCGAGCCAAGACACCTTCATTTATACAGCGCTTCTAACAATACAGATTTTTGTCAAAGCAGCTTTACAGTGTTAAATAGGAAAAGTAGTGGGTAATAATACAAAGGGACAACAGTAAACACTCAATTTTTCAGTTAAAGTCAGTTCATCATGTTTGAACAACTTTAAAGGAGATTTTCTCAATATTTAGATTTTTTTGCTCCCTCAGATTCCAGATTTTCAAATAGTTGTATCTCAGACAAATATTGTCCAACAAACCATACATCAATGGAAAGATTAAATGACTAGTTTTGTGGTCCAGGGTCACACATTTGTCTGAGATACAACTATTTGAAAATCTGGAATCTGAGGGAGCAAAAAAATCTAAATATTGAGAAAATCTCCTTTAAAGTTGTACAAATGAAGTTCTTAGCAATGCATATTACTAATCAAAAATTTTGATATTTACGGTAGGAAATTTACAAAATATCTTCATGAAACATGATCTTTACTTAATATCCTAATGATTTTTGGCATAAAAGAAAAATGTATAATTTTGACCCATACAATGTATTGTTGGCTATTGCTACAAATATAGCTGTGCTGCTTATGACTGCTTCTGTGCTGCAGGGTCATAAATGACAAACACGTGCTAACCTTTAACCTTTGTTGTGCAGAAATACCTGATCTACGCGGTGCTGTGGTCCTTCTCGGGCGACAGCAGGCTGAAGATGCGAGCGGAGCTGGGAGAATACATTCGGCGCATCACCACCGTGTCACTCCCGTCCGCGCCGAACGTGCCGATCATCGACTACGAGGTGCGAGCAGACGCAGTCTCAGCTTGAGTGCGAGTCGGAGGCGAGTGTGTGATGCTAACGCTGCTCTGAATCTTCAGGTGTGCATCACGGGCGAGTGGCAGTCCTGGCAGGGGAAGGTGCCTCAGATCGAGGTGGAGACGCACAAGGTGGCGTCGCCGGACGTGGTGGTGCCCACTCTGGACACGGTGCGTCACGAAGCTCTGCTCTACACCTGGCTGGCCGAACACAAGCCTCTGGTGCTCTGTGGGCCACCGGGCTCCGGGAAAACCATGACCCTGTTCAGCGCCCTGAGAGCCCTGCCGGACATGGAGGTGAGGAGCGGTCAACGCTCACTTCAATAGATTACATTAAACTGAACTTTTATTTTGACGGGTTGCTGTGAAGACCTTTTAGGTTTCCGTTTATGATGCAACGATAGTTCTGTGATGTGATGCTGGGTAGACTGCTTGGACACTTGTGAGATGTGTGTTTTTCTCCAGGTGGTGGGTTTGAACTTCTCCAGCGCTACGACTCCAGAGCTGCTTCTGAAGACGTTCGATCATTACTGCGAGTACCGCAGGACTCCCAACGGTGTGGTTCTGGCTCCGGTGCAGCTGGGCAAATGGCTGGTGCTCTTCTGCGACGAGATCAACCTGCCTGACATGGACAAGTACGGCACGCAGCGGGTCATCTCCTTCATCAGACAGGTGCGTGTGTGAGTGTCCGGCTGCTGCGCTGGTGTGTGTGCGCGGTGTAACCCGTGGTGTGTTGTGTTCAGATGGTGGAGCACGGTGGCTTCTACCGCACCTCAGACCAGACCTGGGTGAAGCTGGAGCGGATCCAGTTCGTGGGCGCCTGTAACCCTCCCACAGACCCTGGCAGAAAGCCACTCTCCTTCAGGTTCGCTCGTCGTCGTCATCACTACTAATAAAGAGATGTGTTCAGTGATGTCCTGACCTAACCTAACTGGTGTGACCGTTTGCAGGTTCTTGCGTCACGTGCCGGTGGTGTATGTGGATTATCCCGGCCCCGCCTCGCTCACGCAGATCTACGGCACCTTCAACAGAGCCATGCTCAGACTCATCCCGTCGCTGCGGACCTTCGCCGAGCCGCTCACTGCGGCCATGGTCGAGTTCTACACCATGTCTCAGGTTTGCATTTTAACCGCTTCATTGATAGTTTTCACCTGACGTCACACCCTTATAGGACGCACACCTGGAGGGCAAAACGAGGCTTTGCTCTGCTGACCGCCAGCTATTTTTACGCAGTTTGCATTTAGTAGTAGTGTAGTAAAACACTGATATTAAAAGGCGAAATTCAGTATACACCTTATTGATGATGCATACTTTGTACAGTCAAGCAGATGAATGCAATGCGCAAAGTTTTACATTTAAATATTTTCCCCTAGAAAACATTATAAAGAAAACACTGAACCATTTAGCACATTGCGTTCCTATTCCAGGCTCATCTGCTTACCTTACAGATGAAGCATACGTTATATAGGCGTGTACTGAATTTGATCTTTTAATATCACTGTTTTAAATACAATAAAGGCACTTTAAGTGTTTTTCACAATGTTTTGTCGTGCAGTTTTTAGTGATTGAAATATTACGGCGGGTGCTCAATATGGATGGCAGATTGCCAAAGTTTTGTTCACATCTTTGTTTTATTCTTTTGAGAGGTGATCTAAATATCTGCGGCTTGGAAACCGGTGGAAAATTGACAGGCTTGTGCTGCAGTTCTGTGGATGTTTTGCCCTCCAGGTCTCGTGATGAAAGCTTTGAATGCTCATGGGTATGAGCTGATGAAATCTTGACTGCTTTGGATTGAGCTGTCTGGTGTGTTTGAACAGGAGCGATTCACTCAGGACACACAGCCCCACTACATCTACTCTCCGAGAGAGATGACCCGCTGGGTCCGAGGCATCTTTGAGGCGCTGCGGCCGCTGGAGACGCTGCCTGTGGAGGGACTGATTCGCATCTGGGCTCACGAAGCGCTGCGACTCTTCCAGGACCGGTGAGTTTAAACTGATTGTTCAACCAAAAATGAAAATTACCCCATGATTTACTCATCCTTAAGCCGTCCTAGGTGTACATGACTTTCTTCTTGCAGACGAATCCAATCGGAGTTATATTTAAAAACGCACGGGCACTTACAAGCTTTATAATAGCGGTGGGTGTTATTATTCAGTAGTCCAAAAAAAGTCCAATAAAGCCCATCCATCCATAAATAAACAGTGCCTCACACGCCTGCGGGGGTGAATAAAAGTCTCCTGTAGCAAATTGATGCATTTTTGTAAGAAAAATATCCATATTTAAAACATTATAAAGAGTAATTGCTAGTCTTTAACTGAAAATTGAGTGTTTACCATTGTCCGTTTGCATTATTGACACACCATTTTCCCATTTAACACTGTAAAGCTGCTTTTACACAATCAGTATTGTTAAAAGCGCTGTATAAAGGTGACTTGACTTTTTATTATGGGTGGATGTGCTTTATTGGGCTTCTTTTGGACTGTTGAAATAAACACCCACCCCCTGCCATCATAAAGCTTGAAAGAGCCAGGACGTTTTTAAATATAACTCCGATTGGATTCGTCTGAAAGAAGAAGGTCATATACACCTAGAATTTTTGGGTGAACTGTCCCTTTAAGGCTCTTTCCTAACCTGTAGATCACGGTTACAATTTTGGTTCCTGTTTTGGAACAATGTTGCATTTCAAAGCGTACCAAAATGTGCATCAGCAGCAAACCTACAAGTCAAGTCAACTTTATTTATATAGCGCTTTTACAATACAGATTGTGTCAAAGCACTTAACAGTATCAAATTGGAGGATAGAGTGTCAGTAATGTATAATGATACGATTAAACACTCAATTTTCAGTTAAAGGCATTTCATTATTGAATTCAGAGATGTCATTGTCTAGCTCAGTTTAGTTTAAATAGTATCTGTGCAATCAAATCAGCGATAATCGCTAGAAATGAAGTGTCCCCAATATAAGTGTTCATTCTTGTGACGTTGCACACGGATTGAGCTGATTCTCCTGGTTCTCCTGGCAGATTGGTGGAGGACGAGGAGAGACGCTGGACCGATGAGAACATAGACATGGTCGCCCTCAAACACTTTCCCAACATCGACCGTGACAAAGCCCTTAACAGACCCATCCTCTACAGCAACTGGCTCTCTAAGGTGAGTGACCGGCTGAACTCTACCGGACGTCACCGCAGACTCCGAGACGACTGACCGCTTCTGTTCTCCTGCAGGACTACGTTCCTGTGGAGCAGGAGGAGCTGCGCGACTATGTGAAGGCCAGACTGAAGGTGTTCTACGAGGAGGAGCTGGACGTTCCTCTGGTGCTCTTCAATGAGGTTCTGGATCACGTGCTGAGGATCGACAGGTACAGAGAGCCTGAAGAAACACAGCTGTTTGTTATTTGGCAGGTCTTCCTCTACAATTAATCCAGAACGCGGCAGCAAGATTAATCTTTAATGATCCTCTGTGCACTGGCTGCCAATAGCTGCTCACATAAAATTCAAGGCATTAATGTTTGCCTACAAAACCAGCACCGTCTCTGCACCCCTTTACCTCAATTCATTACTTCAGACTTACGTGCCTCTAGAAGCTTGAGTTCTGCAAGTGAACATCGCTTTATTGTTCATCCCAATCCCAGCATCCTTATTCATCTTCAAGAATCGGCTAAAAACACATCTCTTCCATCTTTATTTGACCCTCTAACTGTCTCTATTCTAATTCTGTTATATCTATTTGTTTTCTTTTATATTAAAAAAAACAAAAAACTCGACCCTCTAACACTTGCACTCTATTTGTATTCTAACTGCTTGTTGTTTTTTATTTATATAAATAACTTAAATTTAAAAAAAAAAAACCTTGCTATGTGTACGGCGTTAGGCTAGCCGAGACTTGTCATAGCACTTGAATATTATTGCTCTTTGCTCATTTAGCAAATGACTAAATGAAAATATAACCCCGCTGATGGTTCAGTAACGTCACGCTGATGTTCTCCCTCCAGAATCTTCCGTCAGCCGCAGGGTCACCTGCTCCTGATCGGCGTCAGCGGCGCCGGAAAGACCACGCTCTCCCGCTTCGTGGCCTGGATGAACGGACTGAGTGTCTATCAGATCAAGGTTGGAACAAACTAATAATTGTCGGTCAGGTTTTATGGTGGTTTGGGGCTTTTGTAACAGATGGTTTCCTCACAGGTCCACAGGAAATACACCGGCGAGGACTTTGACGAAGACCTGCGGACGGTCCTCCGCCGCTCCGGCTGCAAGAACGAGAAGATCGCCTTCATCATGGACGAGTCGAACGTGCTGGACTCAGGCTTCCTGGAGCGCATGAACACGCTGCTGGCCAACGGAGAGGTGCGACCCGTGCAGAGCCGCTCTCGCTCTCCGTCTCTAGACTCATTCTAACCACTGGTCGCACTTTTGCGACTAACTTTCTCAGTTGTGGTCGCATGAGCACATGATTTGGTTGCACTTTTAATCAATACATGCTGATGAATAGTTTTTATTTTATCATAGTTTTATATAGCCCTGCGTGTTCTGAGCGCTCTGTGCTGTTGCAGGTGCCCGGCCTTGTTCGAGGGCGACGAATACGCCACCCTGATGACGCAGTGCAAGGAAGGAGCGCAGAAGGAGGGCTTGATGCTGGACACTCACGAGGAGCTGTACAAGTGGTTCACCAGTCAGGTGATCAGGAACCTGCACGTGGTGTTCACCATGAACCCGTCGTCCGAGGGGCTGAAGGACAGAGCGGCCACCTCGCCTGCCCTCTTCAACAGGTGCGCTTGTGTGTTTAGCACATGCTATCATCCATACATTTCATGCATTTGATCCGTTCATGTTTCCCTGGCACTCAAACCCATGATCTTGCTGTTGCTAGCACCGTGATCTACCATTTCAGCTATGAAGAACTGTTAATGTCCGTTTCTATCCACCTACTTTTATGCAAATTTTGGGATATCGCGTTAAAAAAAACACTGGAAGGAAACGCCATGATGCGTGTAAATTCTAAAAATGTGCATCAGAAAAGCTTTTGCGCTCCTGGGTTAAATAATTGTTTTGTCCGATTAGAAGATATACACGTGAACTACGATGGAAACCCATTTACTAAATAAATTCCAAAAAAAGTCATGTGAGATTGCCTCAGCAGATCATGTGACTGGATAACTGGACTAACCAGTGCACTGATCTCGTTGCACATCTCAGATGCTTTAATAATTTTGAGATGTCAAAGTCTGTCATAAAAATAACACATCCTCCCATAACTCAGGCATCCGAACAAAAGATAACATGACAGTGTTTATTGCATTTCATCGAGTGCAAGTCATTTATGTTGGAAAACAGAGCCACAGGTTCCCCGGTTGAGGCAACTTGCATTTTTATTATTAATGCTTTGCACCAGTTTCCCAGGAAGTGATTTTTTTTTTTTCTTTTTTAACACATGGGATGTAAACGGTGCTTTATTCACAGATGTTTTATTTGATATTCTAATTTTGTGTTTTAGTTAAAATCACAGCTAATGTCGACTCCTGTGTGCTCTTTCTCTGACCGCTGTTGCTTCTATGCTCCTCCTCAGGTGTGTGCTCAACTGGTTTGGCGACTGGTCCACTGAAGCGCTCTATCAGGTGGGTAAAGAGTTCACCAGCAAGATGGACCTGGAGAAGCCCAACTACAAAGTACCGGACTACATGCCCACCGTGTACGACAAGCTGCCGCAGCTGCCGACCCACCGCGAGGCCATCGTCAACGGCTGCGTGTTCGTGCATCAGACGCTGCACCAGGTCAGACAGCGGCTCTGCTCGAGTTAGAGCTGCACGATTAATCGTTAAAAGATCATGATCTCGATTCAAACACCCACACGATCTGATTTCTAAATGACAACGATTCTCCCGTGTCTATTAAACCATTAAAAAAAGTGCTACCGGGGCATTCAAACCTGTTCATACCCGACACAGAGAGCAGACAGTTACCAGAAACAGCTTCACAAACGGTCTTTTCAACTACACAGTATTATTTCTGTTTTACAATCATACGTTATCACAGAAATACTGGCATGAAAGTTTATAGTTCGGGTGTAAACATTAATGTCTATGGTAGCAATTAAAATGGAGCAAATCACCTTTTGAAAGTATCAAATAACGTTTGTCGTTTGCATTGTTTTGCCACTAGGTGGCGACAGGTGACTGTTAAAAGATGCATTTGTCATTGAATCATTCATTCAAGAGATCACATTTTTTATTTAGTTAAGAATCGTGATCTCTATTTGAGACCAAAACATTGTGATTCTCAGTTTATCCAGTGTCAGTGCACACTGTGATGCTTTATTTCTCTGTGTGTGTGTGTTAGGCTAACAACCGTCTGGCGAAGCGTGGCGGCCGCACTATGGCCATCACCCCGCGACACTACCTGGACTTCATCAACCACTACGCCAACCTGTTCAACGAGAAGCGCAGCGAGCTGGAGGAGCAGCAGATGCATCTGAACGTGGGTCTGCGCAAAATCAAGGAGACCGTGGATCAGGTGCGCGCTTCACACCACATCACGCATGCAGATGCACCAGCTCGTTTAGCGTTATTAACCGTGTAACGTCACAGGTGGAGGAGCTGCGGCGCGACCTGCGGATCAAGAGTCAGGAGCTGGAGGTCAAAAACGCTGCTGCCAACGACAAGCTAAAGAAGATGGTGAAAGACCAGCAGGAGGCCGAGAAGAAGAAGGCAAGGGTCATCGCTTCAGTGCTCTTGTGCCGCTGCTCTCGTGAATTAGCTGACCGGTGTTGTTTGGCTTAACAGGTCATGAGTCAAGAGATACAGGAAGCGGTGTACAAGCAGCAGGAAGTGATTAAAGACAAGCAGCTGAGAGTGAAGCAGGATCTGGACCAGGTGGAGCCGGCCGTCATCGAGGCTCAGAACGGTACGGTTCGCTCCGCTCTCCTCTGCGCTTCCTCTGCTGGGTCTGCTGGGTCCAGATTCACGCTGCAACAATCTGCACACATTACCTAGAGGTCGACCGATAGCGGATTTTACCGATAGCTAGGTTGGACCGCACTGGCCGATACCGATTAATCAACCAATAGCTTTTAAAATGGATACTGAACGAAAAAATTTTTTTTTTTTTAAAAAGCACTACTGAACCATAATTGGTAAATGAATAAAAATATTAATTATTATATTGATCATTAAAGGTAGTTCCTAATTTATTAACTAATGTTTGAATTAACACACACTGACAAGGAACAATGCTTCTACAGCTTTCTCTAATCTTAATGTTACAAATGTAGTAAAGTATTACCATTTCATTTCAACAGTCATGGCCATCTTTAAATAAATACACACATGCCGTAGCACTGAAATTACATATTACATATATATATATATATATATATATATATATATATATATATATATATATATATATATATATATATATATATATATATATATATATATATATATATATATATATATATATATATATATATATATATATACACACACACTCACACTCTCAAACTTTATTTTCTTCTATCTAGGGCTGCCCCCTAATAGTGGACTAACCATTAGCCGACCGGAACCGCTTCAATCAAAATTTTATTGATCGCTTAGTCGCAGAAAAAAGAGAATTATTCTGAGCTTAGTTTTGAACAGCAGATGGCGCTGCATGCTTCAGAAACAGCCGTACTCTGCTTGTCTCCAAATGCACAATACACTATTTTACAGCCTAGGGTGAAGTCATTACGTACATTATAACTATAATGTGATTTAAGGTACAACTATGTGAATGGCGCTCTATGGCGCGGCAGCGTTTCTGCCGATAGTTCCATCAGTCAGCTATTTGTGGCGATTAATCGGCAAAACCGATAAATCGGTTGACCTTTAATATTAAATACAGTATCAGTTTGAAATAGTTTTTCCTGTTAGTTGTAATCTAGTAAGGAAATATTCACCGGTTTGAAGGCTCAGATGACACCTGCTGAGTTTACGCTCCATATTTGAGAAACATTTGGCTAATAATCAAAATGACTCTACATCTGCTCTAAAACCAGCGCCACCTAGTGACCGGCTGTGACTGTGTCAGACATCAGTGGATATTTCCTTCCCTTCTTTCTGCTTTCAGCTCTGTCTTGTGTGTGTTTGCCAGCGGTGTTTGGTGGTCTTTCTCTGCGCTAACCTCTTCCTGTCTTCACTCTTTCCTCTGCTCACGGCTTGTGGCTTTTTTAGCTGTTAAATCGATTAAGAAGCAGCACTTAGTGGAGGTGCGATCGATGGCCAACCCGCCGGCGGCAGTCAAGCTGGCTCTGGAGTCCATCTGTCTGCTGCTGGGCGAGAGCACCACCGACTGGAAGCAGATTCGCTCCATCATAATGCGCGAGAACTTCATCCCCACTATTGTGAACTTTTCTGCTGATGAGATCAGGTGACTGACTGCGGGGTGCGGAGCGGCGGCTGTAGCTTGTAAAGAGGACCACCGTGCTCCGAGCTCTGATTCAATTCAAGTTTGTTTGTATAGCACTTTTCACAACACAAATTTTGCAAAGCAGCTTTACAGAAAATTAAAGATTCTAAATGTGACCCTGGCGCACAAAAGCAGTCATAAGCAGCACAGCTATATTTGTAGAAATAGCCAACAATACATTGTATGGGTCAAAATTATACATTTTTCTTTTATGCCAAAAATCATTAGGATATTAAGTAATATTATAAGTAAGATTAAGTAGTCTTCATGTTCCATGAAGATATTTAGTAAATTTCCTGCCATAAATATATCAAAACTTCATTTTTGATTAGTAATATGCATTGCTAAGAACTTCATTTGAACAACTTTAAAGGAGATTTTCTCAATATTTAGATTTTTTGCACCCTCAGATTCCAGATTTTCAAATAGTTGTATCTCAGACAAATATTGTCCAACAAACCATACATCAATGGAACGATTATTTATTCAGCTTCAGATGATGCATAAATCTCAATTTTAAAAAATGTACCCTTATGACTGGTTTTGTGATCCAGGGTCATGCTAAATATTAGCAGTAGCTTATGTCAAGGTGATGTCCATATGGCAGAAATGTACAGTAAAATCATGCAGTTAATGACATGTAATCAAACAGACGGTGAACACCAACAACAATGATTATATGTTGTGATCAAATTTATAGCAAAATTTGGTAGTTGAGTGTGTTGGTTCAGGGTTGGTATCATCATGTGACTCGGTCCCTCTCTCTCGGGCGCCGCAGCCGCTCCGCTCCCCCGCGTGAACCCATGTGTCCTCATGGTCCTAAACCCCACACCTCCATTCCCTCTCTAGCGGTCAGCTCGATTAAGAAGCAGCATCTGGTTGAGGTTCGTGCTATGGCCAACCCTCCGGCAGCCGTTAAACTGGCTCTAGAGTCGATCTGCCTCCTGCTGGGGGAGGAAACTAGTGACTGGAAAAAGATCAGACAAGTTATTATCAGAGACAATTTCATCTCCAGCATAGTCAACTTTGTCTCTGAGGACACGAGGTATAATCATCTTTCATATATCTTCCTCTCACGTATGAGACGGACTCTGTCTTGTGTCGTTCAGACACCACGGCATGGATTCCCAAACCAGGGTTCATAAGTCAAAGAAGAGAATTAATCATAAATCTAATGTTAGAATAAACAAAATAAACAATCAAAATTTACCACTAAAAATTTAAATTATTCTGTTCATCTATATGTGACCCTGGACCACAACACCGGTCAATTTTGAGATTTATTTTATTTAAAAATGTATTAATTTAATTCAAAATTGACATTTATACATAAAATAGTCTTTCCATTGATGTATGGTTTGTTAGGATCGGACAATATTTGTCTGAGATACAACTATTTGAAAATCTGGAATCTGAGGGAGCAAAAAAATCTAAATATTGAGAAAATCATCTTTAAAGTTGTTCAAATTAAGTTCTTAGCAATGCATATTACTAATCAATAATTAAGTTTTGATATATTCACGGTAGGAAATTTACAAAATATCTTCATGGAACATGATCTTAATATCGTAATGATTTTTGGCATAAAAGAAAAATGTATAATTTTGACCCATACAATGTATTGTTGGATATTGCTACAAATATACCTGAGCTGCTTATGACTGCTTCTGTGCTGCAGGGTCACGTGTCATGTGACCATTAACTGTGAATGTCTTAAGTCATTGAAATTAGGGCTGTCAAGCGATTGAAGTTTTTAATCTAATTGATTACATGATGTGCCATATAATTAATCTAATCGCACGTCAGTTAGTGCTGAGAGAGATTAGTTATTTGTGTTAAATGAGAAAAGCATTGAATAAACATTACAAAAAAATATATTTTAGTATTGATTCATGAAATGATTTAAAAACAATGAAATGAATACTCCACTCTAAATATGAAGCCAAATGTGCCAAGTAACTGTTAATAAGTGAGTCATTGAGTCATTAATTCAACTGATTCATTCAGGAATGAATCAAGTGACTGTCTTTATGAACAAGTCACTGAGTCTTTGATCCGTGCATTCATTCACTAAAGAAAAACACCGCTGTGTGTTGATCGAAGACACTTTACAGTTCTGCTGTGGCTTTGATTGGAACTTTTCTTTTGCAAATTGAGCAGAAACGGACAATAGTGACTCTCAAATTTAACGGAATATTAACAACTTGTTCATTGAACTGTTGTATAAAATAAAATCAATCAGTTGCACCTAATAAACATGTTAAATCGACAGCCCAAATTTAAATATATTAACTTTAAATCTCAAGGGGACTTCTTGTAGCTCAAAGGAGGTTTGGCTGACAATGATTTAGTGAATCTCTGTGAAGATATAGATGGAAAGCACAAGTGTGTAGATGTTCAGTTCATCCTCATTCCGTGTCATGAGTAATATAATGTGTGTGTGTGTGTGTGTGTGTGCTGGTTTTTATTGTATTTGTTATACTTGTATTTTTTCAAATTGTTTTTGCCATATAAAAATAGTCTAAGATGCTGACATGGCATTAAATAAAAATATACTACTGCTGTGTCATGATGAAATCACGGTCTGCTTCGTTCTAACACACTCCTCCTGCGTCCCAGCGACTCCATCCGTGAGAAGATGAAGAAGAACTACATGTCCAACCCCAGCTACAACTACGAGCAGGTGAACCGGGCGTCGCTGGCCTGCGGGCCGATGGTCAAATGGGCCATCGCTCAGGTACGACACTGACCGCTGAAGCTCTGTCCGAGCGAGGTCTGCCGCTGCTGACCTCTGGCTTTGTGTTCAGCTGAATTACGCAGACATGCTGAAGCGGGTCGAGCCCCTGAGGAACGAGCTGCAGAAGCTGGAGGACGACGCTACGGACAACAAGACCAAGGCCGAGGAGGTGGAGCAGATGATCCGGGACCTGGAGGCCAGCATCGCACGCTATAAGGAGGAGTACGCCGTGCTCATCTCTGAAGCTCAGGCCATCAAAGCTGATCTGGCCGCTGTGGAGGCGAAGGTACGACTACAACACTCACACTGACTGCAAACACTAATGAAATCAGCACACTGTAACTTAAATCTGATTTTAGACATGAAAATAGCCAAAGAAGCTGGCATGGTGTTCAAAAATTAAGCCAACAAAAAATTATTTTCAATGCAGCAAACAATGCATTTAATTTCTTCCTCATTTGAAAGTCACTTTGGATAAACGCATCTTTTAAATCAATAAACATGAATGCAGAACAGGAGAGACCATCAAATGCTCCTGTTTTAGGTTCAGTTTGTAATCCTAATTGAACAGCTTGTTTACAGCATCAAAATACACATCTGTGACCCTGGATCACAAAATCAGTCATAAGGGTCAATTTATTGAAATTGAGATGAGATGTATACATCATCTGAATAAATAATTGTTCCATCGATGTATGGTTTGTTAGGATCAGACAATATTTGGCTGAGATACAACTATTTGAAAATCTGAGGGTGCAAAAAAAATCAAAATATTGCCTTTAAATGAAGTTCTTAGCAATGCATATTACTAATCAAAAATGAAGTTTTGAGATATTTACGGTAGGAAATTTACAAAATATCTTCATGGAACATGATCTTAATATCCTAATGATTTTTGGCATAAAAGAAAAATGGATAATTGTGACCCATACAATGTATTGTTGGCTATTGCTACAAATATAGCTGTGCTGCTTATGACTGCTTCTGTGCTGCAGGGACACATTTGAGCTTTGACTCTGTGATTTTTGAAGAACAGAATACAAGAACCTCTTGAAGTATGGTTTTCTGCAAAATAAGCTCGGTGGTGAACACTGTTCACAAAGCCATTAAAGGTTCCTGAGGGAAACCTGTGGTGGATTAGTCTTCGGGCTAGTATTCTCTGAACGACTGTTTAAGCTTGACTAGTCTTTAATCTGCCGGATCGGTGCAGGTGAACCGCAGCACAGCCCTGCTGAAGAGTTTATCTGCTGAGAGGGAGCGATGGGAAAAGACCAGCGAGACCTTCAAGAACCAGATGTCCACCATCGCCGGAGACTGTCTGCTCTCCGCCGCCTTCATCGCTTACGCTGGTTACTTTGACCAGCAGATGAGACAGAACCTCTTCACCACCTGGTCCCATCACCTCCAGCAGGCCAACATTCAGGTACAGATAACGTCACAGAATAATGCCATAATGCAGCACTGAGCGCTTCAAATCTTGAAACCTGCACTTTCTCCCGTCCAGTTCCGCACGGACATCGCCAGGACTGAGTATCTGTCCAATGCAGACGAGAGGCTTCGCTGGCAGGCCAACTCTCTGCCCGCTGATGACCTGTGCACCGAGAACGCCATCATGCTGAAGCGCTTCAACCGGTGAGAGCCCAGACGGGACGCTGGATTATTGAAAGACTCTTGCTAGAGCGGTCAAAATGGCTGGAAAACTAAATTCAAATTTTGCACTTAAATATTGTCTATATTCAAATTTAAAAGGCATAATCTCAGTTAAAGGGAAAAAGCTTTTGGCTTCTCTCCAAGAGGTCGCATCAAGCTAAATATTACTAATGCACGTTAATTAAAGCAATAAAATAACGACTATCTGTGAAAAAGTGCATAATATTTATAATCCAAAAATAATTAAGTTGCTTAAATAATTATAAACATGTATGCATAGTTTAATACAAAAGGATGAAAACCAATCACAGTACTTTTTTTCATTTAATAACGATGCAGTGGGATGAGAAAAATATTCTCATTTTTATTTGACAGCCCTAACTCTTGCTGACTTCTCACACGCGTCGTGTTCTGCAGGTATCCGCTGATCATTGACCCATCAGGTCAGGCCACGGAGTTCATCATGAACGAATTTAAAGACAAGAAGATCACCCGCACCAGCTTTTTGGACGATGCCTTCAGGAAGAACTTGGAGAGCGCTCTGAGATTCGGCAACCCTCTGCTGGTGCAGGTACGAGGCCATCCCTCGTCCTCTCATTATTACTGTAGAGACCGTCAGGGTCCGGACGTTTGCTCATTAATGCCTGTGTGTCCCTGATTCTCTGTCAGGACGTGGAGAGCTACGACCCCATACTGAACCCGGTGCTCAACAGAGAGGTGCGCAGGACCGGCGGCCGAGTGCTCATCACGCTCGGGGATCAGGACATCGATCTGTCGCCTTCCTTCGTCATCTTCCTCTCCACACGAGACCCCACGGTAATGCTCAGATCTGACAATCGCCATCATTTTACTGATGTTACTGTTTTTGATAACGAGCATAAAACTTACAAATACGTAACTCAAGCTGCTGTCAAAATGTGCATTTTCTAAGATGTACAACAAAATTGTAATATTATTAATATTGCAGCCTTCACTGCAAACTGTGCTGAAGATACTCAGTCAGGCCACACAAACCTGATTCATGATTTAAATATCACTCATTAGAACATGAAGAAACTAAGAAATTATATAGATATTGATTTTAAGTAGTAACTGGAAAAGTGTAAACAATTCATGAGAGTGTTTGTGATGTTCTGACCATAGAGTAGTTTAAAACCACAATTAACCATCTGGTTTCTACAACTGTAACTCAGGAGCAAAATCTGCCTTTAAAGTTGAAAGAAATAAAGATTTGAAATGAACGGCTGAATTGTGACGCGTCTGCAGGTGGAGTTCCCTCCTGACCTTTGCTCTCGTGTGACCTTCGTGAACTTCACCGTGACCCGCAGCAGCCTGCAGAGCCAGTGTCTCAACGAGGTCCTGAAGGCCGAGCGTCCGGACGTGGACGAGAAGCGGTCAGACCTGCTGAAGCTGCAGGGTGAGCGATGGAGAGCGTCACAGGAAGTGCTGTCGGCTCATTAAGGAAGTGTTGAAGTGTTAACGTGGTTCTGTTGAATCTGCGCAGGTGAGTTCCAGCTGCGTCTGCGTCAGCTGGAGAAATCACTGCTGCAGGCCCTGAACGAGGTCAAGGGTCGCATCCTGGACGACGACACCATCATCACCACCCTGGAGAACCTGAAGAAGGAGGCGGCGGAGGTGACCAGGAAAGTGGAGGAAACAGACATAGTCATGCAGGAAGTGGAGACGGTGTCTCAGCAGTATCTGTCTCTGTCCTCGGCCTGCAGCAGCATCTACTTCACCATGGAGGCTCTGAACCAGGTGTGTGTCGGTGTGTGTCGGTGTGTGTCGGTGTGTGTCGGTGTGTGTCGGTGTGTGTCGGTGTGTGTGAACTCTAGCTCATGCTGGATCTGTCTCTTTCACAGATGCACTTCCTGTATCAGTACTCGCTGCAGTTCTTCCTGGACATCTATCACACTGTGTTATACGAGAACTCTAACCTGAAGAGCGTGAGCGACCACACGCAGCGCCTGTCTGTCATCACCAAAGACCTGTTCCAGGTGAGCACTGAAGGCCAAACACACATGCTCAGCTCGGAGGAAGAGTCCAGACTGAGGCAGATTCCCGTCTCTCGCACTAAAACGGATTCATTTTTCCTGTTCAGTTAATAAAAGCACATGGGGAAATACAAACCTGCAATCATTAGAGGACGCAGATACAGTCCATCTGACTTCATTCACTAGTGCTGAATTTAAACCCATTTAACAGGTGAGGCAGATGAGTTAAAGCAGCTGTATGGAGTTTAGTGTATTTTTGTGACTTTGGAGCCTCCTACAGTTACAGTGGATCGGTGTACATGTGCGTTTGTTGCTGCTGTAAAACAGATTTTGTACCCGCTCACCAAGTGTACACACTCCCAGAACAGGTGTTTGGGAAAGAAGCGGACACCATTCTCCGTATTGGTCGGTGTACAATCAGAACGATTTTTAAAAAAATTTAGTTGCTGCTTTAACCGTAGTAAAGCATCACACTGGTCCTGCATTGTGGTGTTCTTTGTTTTGTTGTTGTTGTTTTTTATTGCCTTTGTGGTGAAGGGCCTAATATTTAGTGACGTGGTGGTTTTTCTGTTCAGGTGGCGTTTAACAGAGTCGCTCAAGGAATGCTGCATCAGGATCACATCACGTTTGCTGTGCTGCTCTCCCGAATCAACCTGAAGGGCTTGCCCAGGTACAAACATCACGAAACAAAATGTTCAATTTTCATTTATAAGGGAGTTGATCTCCACTTGAATTCAGTTATTTATTTCTTTTTTTAAACCCTTTTTATTGACATGAGCTTGCAAATCTATGTATGTGTGAATGCATAGCACAAGTGAGAAAATGAATCTCGTTCTGCTTAATGTCCTCCACGTCCTTATTTTGTTAGTAATAAGTTTAAAGTCAGATCAGATGAGAGCAGGACTGTGATTTACAGTCATTAGAGCTGAGATTCACAGAAAGAGCAGAAGCTGATTTCTGGGCTGAGAGACGTGGTCTTGTTTGTTTGAGGATGTGCAGCTCAGATGTTTCCTCGTGTTTCCCAGCGAGCCGTCATTCGACGCAGAGTTCCAGCACTTCCTGCGTGGGAAGGAGATCGTGCTGAGCGGGACGACCGTGCCGAAAGTCAAGGGATTGAGCAGCGAGCAGTCCGAGGCCATGGTGCGCCTCAGCCGCATGCCTGCGTTTAAAGACCTGGTGTCCAAAGTGCAGGCCGACGAGGTGAGCGTCTCTCCGTCTGTCCGTCCTGTACGCGTCTGTTCTTCACCGCAGAGCGTCTGAATGTGCAATGCCTTTCTGTCCTCCAGCAATTCTTCATGTGGATCGAGAGCAACTCGCCGGAGCTGTCAGTGCCTTACCTGTGGACCGAAGAGAAGACGTCCAGTGAGTACAATGCATTTTCACATGCAGCTCCCTGTGAGAGGCTGCAGGAGTGACGTGTGTTTGTGTGTCCTCAGCTCTGATCGGTCAGGCCGTCCACCAGCTGCTGCTGATCCAGGCGTTCAGACCCGACCGTCTGCTGGCCATGTCACACATCTTCGTGTCTAAAGTCATGGGAGAAAACTTCATGGCCATCATCGAACAGCCGCTGGACCTGGCCAACATCGTGGACAGCGAGGTAGGGACGCGTGTCTGTGGTGTGCTGACGCTGCGATGGTGCGGATGCTGCATTACTGCTCTTGTGTGCAGGTGAAGCCGGGGACGCCGGTGCTGATGTGCTCCGTGCCCGGATACGATGCCAGCGGATTGGTGCGGGATCTCGCAGCTGAGCAGAACAAACACATCACCTCCATTTCCATCGGTAAGAACCAGCACGTGTACAGCCAGTGTCGAGGGATTACTTTTTCAAGTTACTAGTACAGTAATGCACTACTTTTACACGTATAATGAAATATCAGAGTTACTTTTACAAATCAGTTTCCCATTTATTCACTGACCCTGTGTTGAGAGAAATCTTCCTTCAGTCTGAGGATTATTCATTTCACTTTTGGTGTGAAAGGGCCTTTACAGTCACCAAAAATATAACTTTTGGGTTTTTTGTTAAAAGCCACAGCCCAGGTGACAAAAAGTAACACCAAAGTAACGTAATGCATTACTTTCCGTAAAAAGTAACGGAATTATCTACTTTTTCATGGACTAACACAATATTTAGAAGTAACTTTCCCCAACACTGACCACAACCATCTGGACAGTCTAGAGAAACTAAAATGAAGAAAATGGAAAAAAACAATATATGCTATAAAAAAACTGGCTTAAGCTGAATCCATTGTAGTGTGTGTTTTTTTTTTTTTTTTCCAGTTTTAAACTTCAGATTGGTTGGTCATATTTATTAGGTTCGTAGTAAAAGCCTAACCAGTGATGGGTTGTGCGAATCAGCTTCCAGCTAGGAGTATGAATGACCGAGAGAGAGTCTGCTGCTCAGTACTGTGCCGTTATGTTATTCCGGTTAGTCTCTGTTAAACTAGTAACTAGTGAACTAACACGCATGCGGTCTGTCTTCAGGTTCTGCTGAAGGCTTCAATAAGGCTGACAGAGACATCAACACAGCGGTGAAGTCCGGCAGGTGAGCGCAGACCAGCTGACCCTTCACGCTCCTGATTGGTCAGGTCTGCTGGTCATGTGATCTCATATGTGTTTGTGTGTCAGGTGGGTGATGCTGGAGAACGTTCATCTGGCTCCCGGCTGGCTGATGCAGCTGGAGAAGAAGCTTCACTCCATGCAGCCGCATGCCTGCTTCCGGCTCTTCCTCACCATGGAGATCAACCCCAAGGTCACGCATCACTTCCTGTGCTCACTGTTGTGTCGTAATGCGTCGTCTGACGGTTGACCGTGTCTCCCTCAGGTCCCTGTGAACCTGCTGCGGGCCGGACGCATCTTTGTGTTCGAGCCTCCTCCCGGTATGAAGGCCAATATGCTGCGCACGTTTAGCAGTATTCCTGTGGCGCGCATGTGTAAGGTGAGCGTGACCCGCTAGAAGTGAACCGGTAGTGAGTCCTGGTGCACCGAATCTGATTCGCATTTACTTGATTTGTGATATTTGTGATAGGAAATCATCATAAGGACCATTATTTTTCAGTAGCTAGTTTTGATAAAAATGTGCATTTTGTGATGCGTGTCATAATAACGTGACCTGTTCTGGCAAAATGAGTGTGAATGCACATGGGCTAATTTTGAGCTACAGGCAAAAAAAAAAAAAAAAGTGTGAAGATTGATTTTGGTCAAATTTCAGGTATTCACAATAATGAGTTAATTAAGCTCTCGTCTAGCGATCACAACGCTCCAAATAGTAATTAAACATCTAAAATGATCTTTATTTGTAGGTTTTCTGAGAGGAGTGTCTTTTCTCCGCTCGCTTCTCATGATAAATATACATAGAATTACAGTATTTAAATATTCACGCAAACATAATCTGTTTGTCTTAAGTGAACGTTTGGGGAAACACATCTGATGTGTAACATTATATGAGATCCGTGTATTACAGTACGTCTTAATATATAGACCGTCACTCAGGAATCACTCGCTGCTCTTGATGATTAATGCATTTGTACCAAACACTAAAGGGATTTTTACGTTTGATTGTATTTCTTACTTGAATGCTTTTGTTGTAAAATGAAAAAACAGTATACACTTCTTTCTTCTGTTCTTTTTTGCATCTGTTCTTATAACTACAAAGATAAAATGGAAAAAAATATCTATTGTGATTATTAATATAGTAATGATTAAGAAAAGAATTGGAGGAAAAGATGCAACATTATGTTTAGCTGTGGAACTCTATTTTCCCCAAAACTGACTTTGCTGACTCAGATGGGTGTAGCTGTGTGTACAGGTGTAGTATTTTTAAGGGCTTTTAAAAGAGAATGTAAAAAATAAAAATGAAAGCTTGCTCATTGTGACTGGTTTTGCCAGCACGGGTCACACACAGTGATGTATATATATTCATATCTACTGTCAGTGATCCCTCTTCACCGTTAACCCTCCACCTTCAGAAGAATCTGACACGGGCTTTTCTGCAGTCGTTAGCTGGCGTTTGGTGAGGTTTATTAGTTACTCCCGCTCTCTCTCTTCTCTCAGTCTCCTAACGAACGAGCTCGCCTGTACTTCCTCCTGGCCTGGTTCCACGCCGTCATCCAGGAGCGCCTGCGCTACGCTCCGCTGGGCTGGTCGAAGAAGTACGAGTTCGGAGAGTCGGATCTGCGCTCGGCCTGTGACACCGTGGACACCTGGCTGGACGATACGGCGAAGGTTCGAGCCCGGTCCTCTCCCCTGTTCTTCTGTATCTGTGTGTGAGATCTGAGCGTCTGTCGTTCTCCACAGGGCCGGCAGAACATCTCTCCGGATAAGATCCCGTGGGCGGCGCTGAGGACGCTGATGGCCCAGTCCATCTACGGAGGCCGCATCGACAACGAGTTCGACCAGCGGCTCCTCAACACCTTCCTGGAGCGTCTCTTCACCACCAGCAGCTTCGACAGCGAGTTCAAGCTGGCGCTCAAAGTGGACGGACACAAGGACATCAAGATGCCCGACGGGATCCGGTCAGCGCAAACCCGCTTGTTTCATTACCTTTCTGTGTCGTGTTCAGCTTTACAGAGAATGGTAAAATAAAGAAGTTTAAAAAGAGAGAAATGAAAGTGTTAGTTCACCCCAAAAATGAAGATTGTCATTAATTACTCGCCCTCGTGTCGTTCCAAACCCGTAAGACCTTCGTTCATCTTCAGAACACAAGTTAAGATGTTTCTGATTAAGTCCGAGAGCTCTCTGAGCCTCCACAGACAGCAACACAACTGTAATGTTCCCAGACCCAGAAACACAGTAAAGACATCAGTTAAACAGTCCATGTGACATCAGAGGCTCAACTTCAGTTTTGTGAAGCTACGAGAATACTTTTTGTGCAAAGAATAAAAACAAAACACAATTTATTCAACAATTCTTCTCCCAGAGTTACCGTCTTCCGCCATTTTGCAGAGTACCACGACGCTTTCCCCAGAACATAATCAGCATTGTTTACGTTCGGCATGAGCGCTCTTTCTCCTGAATGTAAACAACGCTGATTATGGATTTTGACTGCAAAAATCCATATAACGGCAAACGTGACGCATCTGTATCACCCCAGTGAACACCGAGTCCTGCGTGTGATTCGCTCTCATGACTCGTTTCATAACCACTAGCAGAGTCATGTTCCTGTGACGCTGAAGCGATCTGTACTGTATGAAGCGCTTTATATGCGAGTGTGACTGTGTTTGCTGTGCGCAGGCGTGAGGAGTTCATTCACTGGGTGGAGATGCTGCCGGACACTCAGACTCCGTCCTGGCTGGGTCTGCCGAGTAACGCCGAGAAGGTCCTGCTCACTACTCAGGGTACGAGCGTCTGCGGGACTGTCTTGAAGACTGTGTTTACTCCTGAACTCTGACTCTTCTCGTCTCCATCTCTCTCTGTCTGTCGAGGTCATTCTGTCAGTTTCCACAGGCTTTCATCTCATGGTTCTTCATCATCAGAGCGCACCTCCTCGGCTGCGTACGCTAGAGTGGTTAGCGCTGTACGCAGCGGAGCGGGTGTCTTGTCGTCTCAGCCTCCAGTAGCTGTATTTCACTGCCGTCATGTCACCGGCCCTTTGTCTTGATGCGGTTTTCTCCTCCTCATTTCTGTTCAGTCCTGCTCAAATGCATGTCATCCTCAGCGATGCCCTCGTCAACAACAGATGCTGGACTTGCCACGATGCCCCGCTTTCACTTTATTTGATTTTAATTGGATATTTAGGGCCCGAGGATCCTATTGGAATTGCTCCATTTCTTCTCCTAAATGAATTGCATTTTTGATGCCTAAACATGCTCAAAACCTCACGAAACTTTGCACACGCATCTGACGTGGGTTTCAGAAGTGGGTGTGGCAAAATTACTCGATAGCTCCTCCTATAAAGTTTTAACAAAGCGCCCGATACGAAAATCGGTAGACACATGTAACGCTTTCAGTGCTGCTTGCAGCTTTAATTGAAATATAAATGAAACGCAAATTAAATGGTTGACCACTGAATGGTTGAAGCACTTCGAACAAAACTCTTCATTCGCACCAAACTCTTCATCAGGTGACCGCACGTAATTTAAGCCTGTTCTATTCCGCTTCGCTCGTAATGTTTTCCTGATCCGAGTGTTGGCGGCGTCAGACCGTGGCAAGTCTTCCAGTAATTCCTCGTCAGGGTTTTAGCACTTGAACCTCCTTATTAACACAGAGCCTGAACACTGTTAATTTGATCTCCCTCCTTCACTTCCTGTGGTCGTCTCCCTCCCGTACCTCACTTCCTGCTCCCGTGGCCGCTCCTTCCTCCCGCTCAGGCATTGACATGATGGGAAAGCTGCTGAAAATGCAGATGTTGGAGGATGAGGACGATCTGGCGTACGAGACGGAGAAGAAGCAGCGCAGCACGTCGTCGTCTGACACGCAGCCGGCCTGGATGCGGACGCTTCACACCACGGCCCGCAACTGGCTGCAGCTGATCCCGGAGTCCGTCAACCCGCTCAAGCGCACCGTGGAGAACATCAAGGTACGGCCGGGCCTCGTTCACAGAGACTCATGGCAGTAATTTACCACAATTCCTAGCGAATAATAAGAATAATAGAAATTGCATGTAAACGTGAGTGAAGAGCTGTTCTCTTGACATGTAAACATCAATGCGATTTAAGTCCTTGCTCTGATTATTGGAAGTAATCGCATTGTTCGTGCGCATGTAAACGTAGTGATTGTTACTGTTAATTTTGAATGTTTTAGATATTGCATAATGCTGAAGTCTTTGTATAGAAAATAAGAACTGTTTATGTCATGTGAATGAATAATCATGCCACGCTCTACATTACCAGTAAATCACTCGCATATGCGACTAAATCTTCACTCTGGGCAGCTAAATAATGTGTAATATTACCCACTGGCTAATAATTGTCAGATTTTACTCGCCAGTGTGTGTTGGAAGCCAAGCACAGATGTATTTGCACTCGCCGAACACCGCCTGAGCGCTTCAGATTCTCGCTCTCCGTCAGTGTTGCTAAATTTAGCAAATTTTCACACACACACACACACACACACACACACACACACACACACACACACACACACACACACACACACACTGATATAGTATATCAGGCTGGCGAGTAAACTAATAAATGTTCCAGTCAGTGATTCAGTTGCCAAGGCGTCTGTAGAGGGTTGTCATGATTTAAGTCCGTTCAGATTGACGGCTCATGCAAGCGTCTGCTCTTCCCAGGATCCTCTGTTCCGGTTCTTCGAGCGCGAGGTGAAGATGGGCGCGCGGATGCTGCAGGACGTGCGTCAGGATCTGACCGATGTGGTTCACGTGTGCGAGGGCAAGAAGAAGCAGACCAACGACCTGCGCACGCTCATCAACGACCTGGTCAAAGGTGAGTCCGCGGAGTGACCTTTGACCCTTCAGATGTGTGTGTGGTCACTGACGCGCTGTGGTGTCTCCGCAGGCATCCTGCCCCGCAGCTGGTGCCGCTACACCGTCCCGGCGGTCCTGACCGTCATCCAGTGGGTGGCAGACTTCAGCGAGCGCATCAAGCAGCTGCAGCAGATCTCGCAGGGAGCGGCCAGCGGAGGCGCTAAAGAGCTCAAGGTGCAGCGACCGATCCAGAGAACACTGAGAATATCCTAATACAGATCGCTAGACGTGTTTGCCAGGGTTCGAAGATGATCGGTGCTTTTTCTGTAACACTGTGCTTGTGAAGGGGTTGCCAGATTGGGAAGATTAAGTAAATCACTGGGCTGAAAATGTTTTGATTTAAAAGGAAAGCTCTGATTGGGGGATTTAAACTCATCTGTTACCAAAGTCCCGTTAGTTTCTGTAGCGCTTTATTCAGTACAATACAGATCGTTTCAAAGCAGCTTTACAGAGACCGTGACGCACACAGCATTCACTTCTGCTGTAAAACAGCTCTAAACAATAGTATACAGTCGTTATGCAGTTGAAATCAGTTCATTGTTGATTCATATCCGTTTAATAACGGTGTAAAGTCCATCAATTCTGGAAAGAGGTTGATTGATCTATAAAGCAGCTCTGGCCTCATCATCAGCTCACTTCCAATAATGCATTCGATAATGTTGCCAAATATTAAGTGTCCCCAACTAAGCAAAGCCAAAGGCGACCAAAACTGCATCGATGACAGAAATTCAGAGAAAAACCTTGGGAGAATCCTTGGTTTAATCCCAGGCGGCGACACGGGTCAGATATAGGTCCGAATCATTCATCCAGTTCCATCCAAGATGAAGCGAATGCCAAATTAAAATGAAATGTTTTCAGGATTAATAGTCGGCAGCAGGAAAACATTTGTGATTTATCATGCAGCCCTCTCTGAACTGAACTGACTTGATCTGAATTATGACACTGTTGTGTTTTAGAGCTGCTTTACAGCAGAATCTGATCTAAAACACAGCTGAGTTTCTATTATTTTCCAGTTTATCACAGTGAATCTGCTCAGACTCGATCTGGATTGTATGAAGCGCTATAGAAATATATAGCTATAGACTCGACGAGAGCGGCTCAAACTCAGGAGACTCGTGGCTTCCTCTTCAGCTTTCTAAGTGTTGTTCTCCTGCAGAACATCCATGTGAACCTGGGCGGTCTGTTCGTGCCGGAGGCCTACATCACGGCCACGCGGCAGTACGTGGCTCAGGTCAACAGCTGGTCTCTGGAGGAGCTGTATCTGGAGGTGAACGTGACGTCTGCGCGGGGGCGGCGCTGGACGCCTGCAGCTTCGGCATCAGAGGTGAGCGAGCGGCCCGAGAGAGAGAGACGAGCGTGTCCGTGTCTGCTGGGGTCTGAGCGTGTTCTGTCTGTGTGTCCGCAGGTCTGAAGCTGCAGGGGGCCACCTGCGCCAACAACAAGCTCTCGCTGTCCACCAGCATCTCCACCGAGCTGCCGCTGACGCAGCTGTGCTGGATGAAGCAGAGCAGCGCCGAGAAGAGGAACATGGTCCGTTGCTGTCCTTCCTTTAGTTTATTAACACAATATATATACAATATATAAACACAATCCGTTTACTGCGCAGGGACACGCAGAAAACCCAGAGGCTTATTTAGAGCCTCCACCTAAACCATAAGAGAACAAAAACGACATCTCATGAAATTAAAGAGAGCTAAAGTACAATAACACATGTGACCCTGGAGCACAAAACCAGTCATGAGGGTCAATTTTTGGAAATTGAGAAAAATTGAAGCTGAATAAATAATCGTTCCATTGATGTATGGTTTGTTAGAACAATATTTGAAAATCTGGAATCTGAGGGTGCAAAAACATCTAAATATTGAGAAAATCTCCTTTAAAGTTGTCCAAATGAAGTTCTTAGCAATGCATATTACTAATCAAAAATGAAGTTTTGATATATTTTTACGGTAGGAAATTTACAAAACATCTTCGTGGAACATGATCTTTATTTAATATCCAATACAAATGTAAAAAAAAAAAAAAAACTGAAACAATATACTCCAAAAACAAACCAATATTGTACATAAAATACATGAAAAAATTAAATAAAATACACTATTACAAAACAGCATTAAACGGATCCTTTATACATCTTTTATAACTTATTAAAGAGGAACATTTTTTGCTAGTTATGATAAATCTTATCAAGTATTGACCTCTACAAGTGAGACGTTTAAGATGATGAATATTTGAAAATTGACGAGTTAAATAACAATAAATATAATTTAAAATACATTCTAAATTGCTCTGGAATGTTACCCTCACTTGAATATATCTCAAGTTTATGAAATAAAGCAGCAGATGAAGTGTATGTTTGATCGAGTTGCAATCTTAACAAAACGCTTCTGAAGGATAAACATTTTTTGAAGAGTAGGAAAAGTACTTGTTCTAAAATGAAAGACATGGATGAATTAAACTATAATAAAGCACAGGACACTGTAGTAACTCCTCATTATATCAGTGGATTTGTGTTCTTCTGCTCGTGTAATCTTGTCTAGTCTCAAAACTCCCAAGAGTTTAGTAGTTTGCACTTGAGGCGACTCGATAGTCATTTTTGATCAATTCTTGGTATAATTTTTTTTTTACCACTAAAAATAATCAAACCTGATTTTTTTTTTTTGGGGGTATTTAAAGATAATTTAAATTAAACCAAATAGAATAAGCAGTTAGACCATCATTTGCATTCTTGATCCGTGATTAAAGGCTGATGGACTGTGTGTGTGTGTGTGTGTGTTTGCTGCAGGTCACGCTGCCCGTCTATCTGAACTTCACACGCTCCGATCTCATCTTCACCGTCGACTTCGACATCGCCACCAAGGAAGACCCGCATCACTTCTACGAGCGCGGCGTCGCCATCCTCTGCACCGACTAGATGCTGGTTAACCAGTCACTAACCTTCACTAGTCATTCCTGTTAGTAGTATGTAGTTAATCAGCTCTGCGTGTCATGTGTTTAACCGGGAAGGGTTTCGAGAGTCAGAAGCATGTTGGAAGATGGATTGTGTTCGGGATTCTGAGGCAGATGTTTTAACAGAACAGATGGGATTGTGTGTTTTAGATGGAAAAATGGAAGTTGATTCAAGTTTTGCATGATTGGTGGTTTCTAATAAAGCTCATTTAGATTAAACCTTCCTCGAGTGTGTTTCATGTCTGCGTGTTCATTCGTTTGAGCCCGTCGGATCCTGTCGATGGCAAACGTGACCCTGGACCACAAAGCCAGGCATAAGGGTAAATGCTTTGAAACTGAGATTTATACATAAATAATCTCTCCATTGATGTATGGTTTGTTGGACAATATTTGTCTGAGATACAACTATTTGAAAATCTGGAATCTGAGGGTGCAAAAACATCTAAATACTGAGAAAATCACCTTTAAAGTTGTTCAAATGAAGTTCTTAGCAATGCATATTACTGAAGTTTTGATGTAAACTTCCTACTGTAAATATAAAATATCTTCATGGAACATGATCTTTACTTAATATCCTAATGATTTTTGGCATAAATGAGAAATGGATAATTTTGACCCATACAATGTATTGTTGGCTATTGCTGCAGATATAGCTGTGCTGCTTATGACTGCTTCTGTGCTGCAGGGTCATAAATAATAAATATGTCTGAAAACACTTCTCCAGAGTGCTTCTGTTAAACTAAAGTCGAGGGTCAGAGTTCAGTTTCCGGCTCAGATCTGGCTGTACAGCAGCAGAACGATGGAATAAGTGCAAGTAAACATCAGCGGAGCGCCGTCAAGCACACGGAGACTCTTCCATCGAGCACGGCGTCAGGAGCAGTTCGTGAGGAGTCGAGTGATCTCCGGTTCAGCTGAAGCTCGGAGATCCTCACGATACAGAGAAGTGCAGACTTTATTTTCATCCCGTGATGAACAGACAGGACCAGCTGCGTGCAGTTAATTAAGAAGAACTGACACTGAACTTTCAGACTGGATCATAACGCTGAAGAAGCAAGCCTTCCAACCAAAAACAGCATATAAACATGGTCTACAAACATTAACATCATAGAACAGATCTTCTCTCTTTGGATGCAAATAATAAATCTTTCCACTGCGCTCATATTTATAAGAAAAGAAACCCAGTGAAGCTTGCCTGTTTTCTCCAAACATTATTATAATTCATCATGACACCAGCTTTCTGAAATATATATATTATTCTAGTCACCATCCGTCTGCAAACAGCTGCCACTACATACATGTTTGCTGACGCTGTGAACGGCCTGAGATGAAACGCATGAAATCATGAATTAAAGTTAGGTTTATTAGTCTTAATTTATTACTGAACAGCTTCGAGACGTCAGTGTTGAGCCTGCAGTCAGGGAACGGAGAACACCTGCACCTCAAACCTCTTCTTCTGTCATTAGAGTCTGTTTCCTAACGAGCAAACCGCTTCCGCTTCAGTGAACGAGACGTGCGTCCGCAGCCGGGCTGACCTCAGAGAGCCACGCTCTCCAGCTCCATGTCGCTGACGCACTTCCGCTTCCGCTGCATGCCCTCGTCTGACGGAGGGAAGAACTTCCTCTTGGAGAAGGCAGCGTGGAGAGCGGGGCTCTGGGCCCCGGGGCCCGGCACCGCAGGAGAGCTCAGCGAGGATCTGGTGTGGAAGCCGGAGTCGGAGAGGTCTGCTTTCACGCAGGGAGACCAGAAGCCCCGGTGAGGAGAGTCCTGCTCCGAGTCGCTGGAGGACCTCATCTGAACATCGGCTCGCGGCTCGCCTCTCCTGCCATCTCTGAGAGCAGACGCGGGGTTAAAGGTCAATCTACGGCCCGTCCCTTTCGCCCGGAACCCGCCGGGCCTTTGCTTCCTTGAGCCTTTAGCAGAAGAACCAGAGTCTTCAGAGCTTCCGTCGTAGGGATCCAGACACTGCGGACAATCACAGAAACACCAACGATTCCTTTCAGTGGTTATTGATCACGTGGTCTGTGACTAAAGACATAAATCAGGGGCCGGTTTCAGAAAACAAGCTCATCAAATACGCCAGGCTTGTTTCAGTTATTCTGACTTATTTTGAACCAAGTCACCTGACAGCGAGTCCGAGGGACTGAAACACGCCTGGTGTATTTGGTGAGCTCGTCTTCTGACACCGGCTCCAGGTGTGTGTGGGGTTTACCTGCAGGTAGTTCTGTCCGCTGCAGCGCCGGAGTCTCTCAGCAGCTTCTGAAGTGCCGCTTTCACAGCCCTGACACGACATCATGCGGTTAAACTCAGATGTGGAGCACAAAACCAGTCATGAGGGTCAATCTTTTGAAATTGAGATTTATGCATCATCTGAAATCTGAATAAATAAACTTTCCATTGATGTGTGGTTTGTTTGGACAATATTTGAAAATCTGGAATCTGAGGGTGCAAAAACATCTAAATATTGAGAAAATCTCCTTTAAAGTTGTTCAAATGAAGTTCTTAGCAATGCATATTACTAATCAAACATGAAGTTTTGATATATTCACGGTAGGAAGTTTACTAAATATCTTCAGGAACATGATCTTTACTTAATATCCTAATGATTTTTGGCATAAAAGAAAAATGTATAATTTTGACCCATACAATGTATTGTTGGCTATTGCTGCAGATATAGCTGTGCTGCTTATGACTGCTTCTGTGCTGCAGGGTCACGTGTTTTATGTTATGTTTGAGGTTAATCTCGATCAGAAATACCTTGCTGCTGACATCAGAGCATCTCGGGTTCGACTCTGGTTCTGAGTCTGAGCTGGAATCTACTTTACACATCTCCTGACAGAAACCACAGACTGCATTAAACACACCGCAGACGAATCCT